>NC_142930.1:131600487-131642987 GCF_046866305.1 Octopus bimaculoides
TTTCTTCTTGAGCATTTTGATCAGCGACTTTTATGGTGTACAACTGCACACTGAGGGCTGACTAGATCTACTCAATAACAACAACAACAACTGGATATGTAGCGATATCACGTTTTAGCAGCTCGCTATTTTTCAGCCAATCAAAGTCCAAGAGTCTGGCAGCCATTTTAACTATATAAAGCCAAAATAAAGAGAATCTCTCTTAGCTCTTTCACTCAGCATTTGGTAGTTATGAGACAGCTAGTCTCAAGATAAGATACATTTTAGCTGAACGAAACACCAAATTGTTGTATCTTTTCTTGTTAGGTTATGTACTTTAATTTCACATATCTTAAACACAGCAGCAGTTTCCTTTTGCACTGTCTGTTTGACACAAAAAAAACTTGAATCCACAACTATAAGTAGATGCAGGTATGGCTAAAAGTGCAGGCATAACTACCATAAGTGCAACTGTGACTATGTGATGGAGAAGCTTGTTTCCCAACCATGTGATCTTAGGTTCAAACCCATTGTACAGCACCTTGGGAAAGGGTCTTCTACTATAGGCCCTGGTTCAATCAAGGCCTTGTGAATAGATTTAGTAGACAGAAACACACACACACACACATGTATGTGTGTGTGTTTATGCTTACCTTTGTCTAGCCATCACATGACGGTTGTAAATGAGCATCACCATCATACAAGTGAGGTTATTTGCTTCTAGTCTTCCATGAGAAACATGTCAAGCTATGGGAAGATATTACCTTGTTTGGAAACAGATGAGGGTTGAAAATAGGAAGAAATCTGGCTGCAGAAAATTTGCCTCAATAAACTCAGTAAACACATTCCATCTGACCGATGCAAGTATGGAAACGTTAAATGCCAATGATGTATATTCGTGTTTCCTACAGCATGTGAATTGCAGTATTGACTTTATAAACATGAACATATATAGAACATGTTTATATGTAAAACCTTATTTTTATAAATGCTGTCTAATTCAAAATGTGTACTTCACCAACCTTTGTAGGCACAGGCTGAGGAAGAGGGAATGCAGTGGGTGCAAGTACAGACCCTAAAATTTTGATGGGACAACGAAAATGCTTTGAACATCCTCCTAAAAAAATTTCATCACAAAAACAAACAAGCGAACAAATACTTTTGGATTGATTTGAAACATTATTTTTCTATTATTGGGTTTATCTGATTTGACTGATGTACAAATATGATGATGATGATGATAATTATTATTATTATAGTTATTTTTATTAAGGTGGTGAGCTGGCAAACTGCTTAGCAGCATTTCATCAGTCTTTACGTTCTGAGTTCAAATTCCACCAAGGTCAACTTTGCTTTTCATCTTTTCGGGGTCGATAAAATAAGTACCAGTTGAACACAGGGGTTGATGTAATCGACTCATCCTCTTCCCAAAAACTGGTGCCCTTGTAGCAAAATTTGAAATCATTATTATTATTATTATTATTATTATTATTATTATTATTATACCTGTGTTTATTTTGATATTAAGATTGAAAAAATTGACCTTGTTTGCAAAAAAAAACAACTTTGGACCTGGGTTTGCAGCCCCAAATCAAATTTCATTCCTGCACTCATGTTTGTAGGGACATGTTAAATTACTTGAATCTATAATGTCACTTGGACTGGAAGGAGTCTATATTTTGAGTGACATTGTGAAAAATAGAGAAAAACTGACATAGGTAACTTTACTGCAGATATCTCTGCATTTTTTAATCTGCTACAGATAAAACACACACACACATAAAATACATAGTTTATGAAAGAGACTTAGACCGGGGACTCATAAATCCATAGCGCAAATTGTTTCCATGGCATGTAAGCAACTAAGGTTAAAATACTACCCCCTGAATGGGACACCAGTCCATCACAGGGTTAACTCCCCAACCATCGCTGGAACTGACTTACAGCTGAGTAAACTAGAGCAATGCAAAACGAAAAGTTTTGCTCAAAGACTGAAAATTGAAACAATGGTCTTATGACCATGAGAACAATACCCTAACCACTAAGCTAAGTATCTTCATATGAAAAAAGAAACAAAAAGGGTGGGGGGCAGCCGAAAGAAGAGAGAGTATTCTTTTCTTATATTTATTAGTAAAGGAAGAGTTGATTTCATAATCTCTACATTTTGTGGCTGATGACTTGCAAGTTAGTGTCTGGCAAGTGGAGGTAAAGGATCTAGAAAGACGTAATTTTAAAAGAGAAAGCATAAAGTAAAAGGCGTAACCTAACATTTAAGAACCAACGATTTTTTTTGTTTTTCTTTAAAAACAAAAATAAATGTGATTACAAATAATTACAGGATATATCTTTTATGAAATGTATTGCAAAGAAAAGACAGATCTTAGACAAGATAATGACTATGATTTGACCTGTCGCTTAACTTAATTAGACATTCTAAAGCATCTTCTAATGACTGTCGTTAATGTCTTGGGTCTTTTTCTGTAACAATTTATGAAATTCATCTTTTTTTTAGATGAATACTTACATCATCAATTTAGTAGCAAAGATAGTCTTTTAATGGCCATCCATCAAAAAACTGATTATTACGCAAGTTGGCATTAACATATTTGATGCAGTAAGCTATAAATTTTAATTAATTAAATATGGACGAGGAGAGCTGTGTGAAGAAGTGCCACTCTCAAACAGTGGAAGGAATCTGGGGTAGAGGGAGACCCAGGGAGACATGGGATGAGGTGGTGAAGCATGACCTTCAAATGTTGGGCCTTACAGAAGCAATGACAAAAGACCGACACCTCTGGAGGTATGCTGTGACTGAGAAGACCCGGCAAATGAAGTGAGTCCACAGCTTTAACCTGCACCAGTGTTGCATAACCAGCCCACTCAAAAAATTACTTTGGATTGTAGGGTGACATGCCATGCTTGAGGAGACCTATTGAGTCAAGTACATCAACATCAATACCAAAATCAAATCAAATGGAAATTGTAGTTGTGACCCCCATGCCAGTAGCATGTAAAAAGCACCATCTGAATGTGGCTGATGCCAGTGCCGCTTTGACTGGCTTCTGCGACAGTGGCACGTAAAAAGCACCATCCGATCATGGTCGATGCCAGCTCCTCTGGCCCCTGTGCCAGTGGCATGTAAAAAGCACCCACTACACTCTCAGAGTGGTTGGCATTAGGAACACTGCCAGATCAGATTGGGGCCTGGTGCAGCCTCCTGGCTTACCAGACTCTAGTTGAACCGTCCAATCCATGCCAGCATGGAAAACAGACGTTAAACGATGATGATGATGATGATGCCATGCAGTGGGAAATAAGTCAGATCTTAGCAGTAAAGGGACAACTGTAGACATGTTTCAGTCTTCTAGACCTCATCAGTAGATCATAGTCCAACTGTAACTGCAAGAGCTTAGAATGACTAGACAAGATACAAGCTTGTTTTTGTGAATGAAACACTTGGTGGTAAATCACATAAAAGAAAAGACTGAGAAGTGATCAGAGATTTACCTAGGGACAGCTGCTGTATGCAAACTTAATAATTAACAAAATAAAGATAATATGGACACAAGACATCATCATCATCATCATCATCGTTTAACGTCCGCTTTCCATGCTAGCATGGGTTGGACGATTTGACTGAGGACTGGTGAAACCGGATGGCAACACCAGGCTCCAATCTAATTTGGCAGAGTTTCTACAGCTGGATGCCCTTCCTAACGCCAACCACTCAGAGAGTGTAGTGGGTGCTTTTACGTGTCACCCGCACGAAAACGGCCACGCTCGAAATGGTGTCTTTTATGTGCCACCCGCACAAGCCAGTCCAGGGGCACTGGCAATGATCTCACTCGAAAATCCTACGGGAGCCAGTCAGGCGGTACTGGCAACGGCCACGCTCAAAATGGTGCATCTCATGTGCCACCCGCACAAGAGCCAGTCCAGGGGCACTGGTAACGATCTTACTTGGCTTGCCGGGTCTTCTCGAATAATAATAATAATATTCTAAATACAAATTACGACAAACGTAAACAAACAAGCGAAGCTTGCTTTTAGAAGCGTTGAGATGTCTTTTTTATAGAAAGTTAAAGAAGTGATGTTTAAATTCTCAATTGCATCTAGTCACCTACACTTTTCTCTGCAAAACAGGGATAGTTTATCCTGTTCAGGCTATATTATTAGCATTATTCTGCGATTGAGAATTTAAACATCACTTCTTTAACTTTCTATAATAATATTCTATTTACTGTCAAAGCACTATGAATGAACTAAATATTTAATAATTGTCCTGGCTATGACTTTACACTGCATTTGATGGTGGGAGTTGAAGGAATTTGAGAGTAAACATAAACCAATGATGATGATGATAACAGTGGTGGTGGTGGTGGTAATGATGATGATGATGATGATGATAGCATGCATCTATTTCTGTTCAGTTATGGCAGGTCATGTGTTTTTACTGCTCATGTTTTGACAAGAATATAACTTCTGGCTTCTGGCACATGCATCGTACAAATTTCATATGATGTTATCAGTAAATGCAATAGTTATCTGAACTTCTTCCAGCAACATTTTAAACTTACAACTCTTATAATCATGTGGATCGGGGATGAGTCAGGCACTGAAAAACATCACGATATCATGGAAATATTTGTTTAGTAGATAAATATTACTTCTTCTAGGTGTTTCATTCAAATAGCTATAAGGCAACCCTACTTCTGCATCGATTGGGCCGCCTTAGGAAAACATTTTCATAGCCATTTGGATGTAGTCCTAGATACACTATGCTTTAAAAAGAAAACAAAAAACTGGGATGAACACATCTGGAATGCTTCTGATCAGAGTTCTGATTCATCAGGCTTGATATGAAGTTAAACAATAGCAGCCACCATTACCAAAATCTTTAATTTCAAAACATATCAGTTTAAAACACTTATTGTCTAATGTATTAAATTAAAAACCTTGAATTTGCAATATAACTACACACTTTTGTGAATTAATTTATTGTATTGCTTAAATAATAATCCTTTCTACAATAGGCACAATTCCTGAGATTGTCGGGGAAAGGACTAGTCATTTACATCGCCTCCAGTGTTTCACTGGTACTTAATTTATTGATCCCAAAAATGATGGAAGATAAAGCTACTCTCAGTGGAATTTGAACTCAGAACATAGTGACAGGCAAAATACTGCTAAGCATTTCGTCCAGCATGCTAATGATTCTGCCAACTTGCCGCTTTGTACTGCTTAAATAATAATAATTATTATTATTTTTAACACAAATACAACATTAGAGAAAGATGGCCAAATAGCAGAGTCAGTAGAGCACTAAATAAAATGCCTTGTGGTATTTGCCTTAACTCTCTGCACTCATAAGGTTACATAAGTAACCTTATGAGGGGTTACTGAAAAGTTCCTGGCTTTAAGGGTATTACAAAGGGCCTGGTTGGAGGCCCAACTTTCCAAGTTCTTTTACAGGGAAAAACTGAAAGACTGTTGCAATAAGTGTGTGAATCTGAGAAGGGAATATATTGAATAAAATCATAACTGATCCATCTATATTTTCTTTTACCCAAAGCTAAGAACATTCCAGTACCCTCTTGTAAGTTAGCTTTGCTTTGCATTCTTTCAGGGCCAATAAAAAAAAGGAACAATCTAAGACAGTGGATTGGCAGATATTTTAGGGTGTTGGATGGGAATTCTTATGTCTCTGATCCTGTCCTTTGCATCCTGACAGTAATGCCTGTGACAACACTGGGTTTTTTTCTTTGAACATCATCAAAGGTGTAGAATCAAGATCCTTGCATGCATGGCCAACAACCAGTCTTCCCCAAAAAAACCTTGTTCAGGCCTGCACACAGTAGTGCAGATATGAGGTTAACTATAATTGATGGAAGTTCCACAAAAAGATTATAGGTCTTGAGCGGGTATATTAACTGCAATACTTGATTAGTACTTAGTTTACTGACCTTGAAATGTTGAATGGGATTCAAACTCAGAATACAAAAGGATGTAGTCAAATGGCACAAAAAATTTACTCTTTTCTTCTAGTCTTTCTGATAATCATCATCTTTGCTCAGATATTGGTCTCAAATTTGGCAGTTGATTAAATCAACTTCAGTGCTCAATTGGTACCAATGTTATCGACTCCGAAAGGATGAAAGGCAAAGTTGACTCCAGCAGAATTTGGATACAGAATGTAAAGATTGACAAAATGCCACTAAACATTTTGTCCAGCGTGCTAACGATTCTGTCAGCTCACCACCTTATCTTTGCTGAAATATTGGAACAATCCCCCAGGAAAATGGTCATTTCCTTCATGTTATTGGACAGTGAAAAGTTCTGCTTCAAATTTTCACTCATTTTTATATTTAAGTCACTCAACAAGAGACTTCTTTTGTGTATCACCTCTCTGCACTATGTGTTCAATTCCTACCAAAGTAATTTTTTGTTTTGCATCCTTTCAGGGCTGATAATATCTGATCCCTTTGAGGTCTGATAGCAATGATGCCAAGTTGTATTGGTTTTAAACCAATGGCCTTTTCTTTGGACAACATCAGTGGCATAGAGGAGGGACTTGCATGCATTGATAAGCAGCCAGTCTTCTTAATGAAAAAAAGAAAACTTCCTTAGGTTTTCATACACAGGTGCAAATATCAGATCAACCTTAATTAATGGATTATAGATCTTGAGGAGGTATAACTAATGGTTCTTATTTTACTGACCTTGGAAGCCTGAATAAGATTTGAACTCGGAATGCAAAAGGATGCAGTCAAATGACACAAAAAATTTAATCTGTTGTTTTCTTTCCTATAGTTCCTTGATTGATAATACTGACATGACCAAAGAAGAAAATGGTAAATGCTGAGAGTGGCTTTAGCTGTGAAGGTGTTTAGTCATGTTATAACTTACTTAAAGGTTAATTTGATAAGTAACCGAAGCTTATATCTGCAAGGAATCTTTCCACAAAGTATTAATTACATCAAAGACATGAGTGGAATTTTATTAAAAAGGAAGTAAATTTTCAAATGATGCCATTAGCAAGAATTTCTAAGTATGTTTGATCATGCTAAGTTTCAAAGTGTAGCAGTCTTGTGGATAAGTAGTTGTATATTTTAATATTGATGCGGCCACCGAGGATGCAATTAGCACTATATCCCTGTCTCCCGAGCTGGATTTTGAACCCGCGCTGTGGTTGTTGGGGACAATGGAATTTCCTTTGTCTTATCAGCAACCACAGCTATTTGTAGCATAGCTGCCCCCTGTCCGGTCAGCGAAAGTTAAAAAAAAAAGGCCGACCTTGTTCTGGGAGTGGGTAAAGGAACAAATATACAAGGACAGACGTCAGTCGAGCTCTGGGAGCTAGCAGGATCAGTTGTGTCGAGTGGTAGCAGTCGTCCGAAGCAGTTGGACAGAGATGAAGTGGAGATGGACAGAGGCAGTCAGTGAGAAAGGCCGATAGAGACAGAGGCAGTGAGAAAGAGACGGAATTGTAGTGGCAGACTGCCTTGGTCAGTGGAAGTAGCAGACCTGAAGGAAACGAACTTCGTTGTGGTGAATGCTTTTATATTATTTTAAAGAAAAAGAACTCTGAGTTGTTAACTGTGTTGTTGTTAAATGCTTCTAAAAGAAAGGAAAAGAAAAGAAATACAAAAGAAAGAAGCAGAAGAACTTTGTTGTCAAATGAAACTTGAGACACGAACTTTGCGATGTAAAAATGATTGAAAAGCTTGTAATTGTTTGGAAACTTTGTCAACGTTATTGAACTGTTATGCCATGTATTGGAATTGTTATTATGTAATGCTCTATTCTAATGTTTTAAATGTATTCTGTGATGTTATGTATGTAAAAAGAAAAGGTTACCCAACGCATGGTCTTCGTGTTGTTTCTTCCTCCCCTCTTTTGCCTGTGTTGTTCTTCGTTACGTGCTCCAGCCGGGGCTTATCATACGGTCAGGTGACCGAGGCTAACTGCTAACTCACTGAGCGTACGAGCGTTCGCGCGCGTGCGCGAGTTCCCTCTTCGGTTGAGGAGGTGCTTCGCGTGCGGGCGTTCATAACAAATTGGTGTCAGAAGTGGGATCTATAAATTGCTGCAGTGAGTTGGTTGTTCGTCATGGCTTCGGAAGGTGCGTGTGCGAAGGGTCAGGCTAGGAGGGAGGAAGTATCCCTGGCTTTGATTGTGAAGATGCTGGAAGAGCAGAAGGAGAGCTTCGCTGAATTCAGGAAAGAACAACAGCAGATGCGGGAGGATCACCGGCAGTTTAGGGTGGAGTTCCGTGGACTGAGTAGTGATGTCGTATGTTGTAAGCAGCAGATCGAAAGGCCCAATGAGAGGACGGAGCGCGTTGAGAAGTTTTGTGCTGCCGAGCCTGAGGTTGCTAAACCTGAAGTGGTTGCTGTTGCTGCGTCATCACGTGATTCTCCGACGTCTGAGTGCGGATCTCCTGGAGTTGAAAGTAGCGGTGTGGTCCCGGCTAGGAAGAAGCCACAAGAGGTGTTGGCTAGGGCTCTGGAGTTCGAGTCCTGTATGAAACCGAGCATCGGAAATTTACGAGTGAGTGGAAGCTCCGGATTCAAGGCACGGAGGGTAAAAGTCCGTGAAGTTGAAGGACTTAGTAGGCGGAATGAGGAGACGACTGGTGTGTGTTGTTGGCACTGTGGGAGAGGCGGATACAGGTGGCGAGACTGCTACAGTTGGCGGCGAGAGTGGAAACAGAACGATGGGGCAGGATCTGTTTTCAAGGGCGAGTGTTGGTGTTGTAAGAAAAAGGGACACCTGAGTTGTGACTGCCCAACAAGGAATAGAGTCGGAAAACGAAGAGGAGCTGGTGTTGAGGGGCAACCATCAGCCAGACGTTCCAAAGAAGCCCCACACTTGAGATGGCGTGCAGGGTCTGTGATTGACAGCCTACGAGTGAACGGAAAAGTCAACGGCCGGACGTGTTCTCCAGTGATCGATTCGGCCTCGGGACAGACTTTTGTGAGGTCCGATGTGTTGCAGGATCTGGAGCTGTCGGAGACATCGCAGCAGTTGTGTGGTGTGACCGGAGTTGTGTGGTGTGCACTGAGCTGAGAGGGCCAGTTAATGTCCGGATTGATGTTGCCAGATTGGAATTTGTGCTTCCTGTTTACGTAGTTGAAATGGAGGATTCGTGCATTTTGGGATTGGACTACTTGACGTCCATGGCTTGTCAGCTGGACGAACCCTGGAAGCAGGAGCTGACAAAGTGCTGGATGTAGCAGCCAATTCTTCTGCAGTGGCACAGAAGATTTGTAAAGGGCAAATCATGGGACTGTGCCAGGCAGTGGACCAGCGGCAGGGGCAGTTGCGTCACTGCAGGAGAGTAGTGGAAGGAGGTGGTAATCTGCCTGTGCATTTGCAAGATCTGTTCGCACGGAGCCGCCAGAGCTTAGATGGCGCTCAGGTGTCGCGATTGAGGAAGCTACTAGTGAAGTATGCTGATGTGTTCTCTGCAGGAGATCTAGACCTTGGATGTACGGACCTGGTGGAGCACCATATCGACACGGGCGGCCATCGCCCGATCAAGCAACCAGCTAGGAGGATGGCTCCAGTTCAGCGGCGGGAAATGGAGGAAGTGATGGAGGAGTATCGACGACAGGGAGTAGTTGAAAAGTCAAACAGTCCCTGGTCCTCAGCAGTTATTCTAGTACGGAAGAAAGACGGCACGGTGAGATGCTGTGTGGATTACCGAGCGCTGAATGAGGTGACGGTTAAGGATGCGTATCCTCTACCAAGAATTGACGACACGCTTGATGCTTTGGCGGGAGCTCGGTGGTTCTCAGACTTGGATATGAAAGCCGGATACCATCAAATCAAGGTTGCTGAAAAGGATAGGGAGAAGACTGCATTCTCATACGGACGGGGTTTGTGGCAGTTCAAAGTGATGCCATTCGGCTTATGTAACGCCCCTGCAACTTTCGAGCGTCTCATGGACCGAGTACTGGAGGGCCTTCACTGGCAGGCTGCCCTCATCTACCTTGATGACGTGATAGTTTTCGGTCGGACGTTTGATCAGGAGCTGGAAAGGTTATCAGGTGTGTTTGAGAGGTTTCGAACTGCAGACCTCAAGTTGAACCCGAGGAAGTGCAGTCTGTTTCAGAAGGAAGTAAAGTACCTGGGACACATTGTGGGCGAAGACGGTGTCCGTACTGACCCAGACAAGGTGACAGCCGTGAAGGATTGGCCGGTCCCGACTTGTATAAAGGATTTGAGGAGTTTCCTAGGATTGTGCACCTATTACAGGCGTTTTGTGAAAGACTTTGCAACAGTGGCTGCACTGTTGCACAGGCTACTGGGGAAGAACCAAAAGTTTGAGTGGAATACTGTGACGCAGAGCGCTTTTGACGGGCTCAGACAGGCGTTGGTGAGTTCTCCAGTGTTGCCGTACCCGGACCTGAGCAAGCTTTTCATACTTGACTGTGACGCCAGTAGCCATGGTATTGGCGGAGTACTGTCTCAGAGGAAGGATGACAAGGAATATGTGGTGGCATATTACAGCAAAAAGCTCAGTCCACCTGAGCGGAACTACTGTGTGACCCGTAGGGAGCTTTTGGCGGTGATGAAGAGCGTTGACTTCTTCCATCCATACGTGTACGGTTGCCAGTTTGTCATCAGAATGGATCATGCAGCACTCAAGTGGCTGAGGACACTGCGGAACCCGGAGGGACAACTAGCACGATGGCTAGGGAAACTAGATCAACACAACTTTGAGGTACAGCACCGTCCAGGGCGGGTACATAGTAATGCGGACGGTTTGAGTCGTCGTCCTTGTGAGCCGGACTGCAAGCATTGTGCAGGAAAAGAAGGGCACATTAAAAAGTGTAGACGTACCACGGTGACTGGATCAGTGGCTACCGGAGAAGTGCAACGGAGGCAGATGGAAGATGCCGACTTAGGGCCAGTGGTAGAGTGGCTGCAGCAGGGATCAGCGAGACCATCTTGGGAGGATATATCCAGGTCCAGTCCTGAAACTAAGATCTATTGGGGCCAGTGGGACCTTCTTCGTCTGAAGGATGGGCTGCTCGAGAGGCGATGGGAGACACTAGATGGCATTAATAAGTATTGGCAGTTGGTGATACCCAAGAAGATGAGGCCTGAGTTGTTGGAAGAAGCCCACAACCAGATTACCAGTGGACATCTGGGGGTGAAGAAAACCTTGAATCGACTGTGGCATAGATTCTATTGGATGGGCATGCGCCAGGACGTCCAGGAATGGTGTCATTCTTGTGATGTTTGTTGCGCCAAAAAGGGACCGAAGAAGCGGGGTTGTGCCCCTCTGCAGCTATACCAGGTGGGCGTACCCATGGAAAGGGTAGCTGTGGATATAGCTGGTCCGTTGCCACTCATGGAAAGAGGAAACAAGTACATATGTGTGGCCATGGACTACTTCACGAAGTGGCCCGAGGCCTATGCCATCCGTGATATGGAAGCTACAACAGTTGCGCAGGTGTTGGTGGATCAGTTCTTCTGCCGGTTCGGGGTTCCCCAGGAGTTACATTCTGATCAAGGCAGGAGCTTTGAGTCGGCTGTGTTCCAGGAGTGCTGTAAGCTGTTGGGGATAAAGAAAACTAGAACAACCCCAATGAAACCACAATCGGACGGGATGGTGGAGAAATTTAACTGGATGCTGGGACAGGAACTGGCTAAATATAGTGTAGAGGGACAGATGGATTGGGATCTGAAGCTACCTGCGCTATTGCTCGCATATCAATCGGCGACACACGAGACTACTGGCTATTCACCTGCGAAGCTGATGTTGGGCCATGAAGTAAGGCTCCCGGTTGATCTATTAGTGGGAAGACCACCGGGGGAGGAACTGCCCAGGGAAACCTCCAGCTATGTGAAGTATCTGCAGGAAAGTCTGACTGAGGTACACCAGCAAGTTAGAGAAGCCCTGAAGTTTTCAGGTGAAGTAATGAAGCGTCGGCACGACACCCGGGCTAGTGAAGTCAACTTTAAAGAGGGTGATGAAGTGTGGTTTCATAACCCCAGGCGGAAAAGAGGACAGTCACCGAAATTACAGAGTCCATGGAAAGGGCCTTATACGGTGATGGATCGCCTGTCCGATGTGACATACCGGATTCGAGGATGCAGGAGAACTTCTCCGAAAATCGTACACGCGAACCGTCTGTGGAGGTACCATGGCCCTGGACAGTTCAGCTGGAATACACCTGCAGGGGTTGGATCCACTTGCTAAGCGGAATGAGAGAGAGAGAAAAGAATCAATTTAGGAGATGTTGTTTGTTTTGTCGGGACGACAAAGAGCTAGGGAAGGGGTAGTGATGCGGCCACCGAGGATGCAATTAGCACTATATCCCTGTCTCCCGAGCTGGATTTTGAACCCGTGCTGTGGTTGTTGGAGACAATGGAATTTCCTTTGTCTTATCAGCAACCACAGCTATTTGTAGCATAGCTGCCCCCTGTCCGGTCAGCGAAAGTTCAAAAAAAAAAGGCAGGATATGAATTTGCACCAGGCTGACCTTGTTCTGGGAGTGGGTAAAGGAACAGATATACAAGGACAGCCGTCAGTCGAGCTCTGGGAGCCAGCAGGCTCGGTTGTGTCGAGTGGTAGCAGTTGTCCGAAGCAGTTGGACAGAGATGAAGTGGAGATGGGCAGAGGCAGTCAGTGAGAGAGGCCGATAGAGACAGAGGCAGTGAGAGAGAGACGGAATTGTAGTGGCAGACTGCCTTGGTCAGTGGAAGTAGCAGACCTGAAGGAAACGAACTTCGTTGTGGTAAATGCTTTTATATTATTTTAAAGAAAAAGAACTCCGAGTTGTTAACTGTGTTGTTGTTAAATGCTTCTAACAGAAAGGAAAAGAAAAGAAATACAAAAGAAAGAAGCAGAAGAACTTTGTTGTCAAATGAAACTTGAAACACGAACTTTGCGATGTAAAAATGATTGAAAAGCTTGTAATTGTTAGGAAACTTTGTCAACGTTATTGAACTGTTATGCCATGTATTGGAATTGTTATTATGTAATGCTCTATTCTAATGTTTTAAATGTATTCTGTGATGTTATGTATGTAAAAAGAAAAGGTTACCCAACGCATGGTCTTCGTGTTGTTTCTTCCTCCCCTCCTTTTGCCTGTGTTGTTCTTCGTTACGTGCTCCAGCCGGGGCTTATCATACGATCAGGTGACCGAGGCTAGCTGCTAACTCACTGAGCATACGAGCGTTCGCGCGCGCGTGCGAGTTCCCTCTTCGGTTGAGGAGGTGCTTCGCGTGCTGGCGTTCGTAACAATATTTTTCTGATAAAACACAATAAAATAATAATGAAATTGTACAATATCTTTAATGATTTCAAAGTGGGAAAAACCTATTTAAAAGAGTGATGAGTATAGTAGTGGTGGTGGTGGTGGTGGTGGTTATGATGATAGTGTTGGTGGTAGTAGTTGTCGTCATTGGTATCATTATCATCATCATCATACATCTACTTTCCATGCTGGCATGGATTGAATGGGTTGCAATGGTTAGAGTCAGTTTTATTTAGAGTTACTACAACATCTCACTGATGTCAGTTTTATTTAGAGTTAGGACAACATCTCATTGATGCCGCAGGTGATGGATAGGAAGAGATAATAGAGATGAGTAATAGTAAGAGAGAGAAGTGGTGAATATCAACAAAAGTGGGATGACTAGCAGTTAAGAAGAGAGTTGCTGAAAGGTATGTGAAGTCTAACAAAGGCACAAAGCCAAAGATCTTGAAGAAGTGAACAACAGAATATATCAACCCCCAAAAAATGAAAGGCAAAACTAACAGTGGCAAAATAAGGATTCAGAATGTGAATGGACACTAGACAAAATGCTTCATTTTAGGGTTGATAAAACAAGTACCAGTTGAGTACATGGGTCGATCTAACCACTCCTGAAATTTCTTAACATGAGCCAAAATTTGAAGTGGAAGAAATATTATTTCTTCCACTTTTTCCTGAGCAACACAATAACAGTTAGATGTGCTGGTGACATGATGAAATGCACTAGACGGCTGAGTTCCTTTCAAGTATTGGGCCTCATGGGGGCAAAGTGACTAAGTTCCTTTCGAGTGTTGGGCCACACAAAGGCAATGATGAAGACCTTTGGCATTATGTCATGCTTGAGAAGAAGACCCATCAAGCCGAGCAAAATCGCAGTCATGGCAGATACTCGTGTCACGCAAATGGCACTCATGCCAGTGGCATGTAAACACACCCCAGTGTCACACAAATGGTACCTGTGCCGGTGGTACGTAAAAACACCCATTACACTCTCAGAGTGGTTAGTGTTAAGAAGGGCATCTAGCTGTAGAAAACCATGCCAAATCACACTGGAACCTGACACAGTCTTCCAGTGTGCCAGCCCAGTCAAACTATCCAATCCATGCCAGCATGGACAACGAACATTAAATGATGATGAAGATGATGTAGGGCTAGGTAGACCCCTTACTCTTGTTGAATATGTGACAACCTGTCTAGTGCTGGCATCATGATATAATGCAGTTAGTACACTCTGCAAAGTGGTTGGTGTTAGGAAAAGCATCCAGTTGTAGAAACCAAACCAAAAATGAAACCTGTGAATGAGATGTAGTCTGCCAACTCATCTAAGGAGAGTAGCAAATAACCCCTCTGATCCATGTCAGCATGATGATACAAGGCCACAAAATTTAGGGGATAGAATAGTTGATTAGATTGAGCCTAGTATTAAACTCGTACTTATATTATTGACCATTGAAGGATTCAAGACAAAGTTGACACCCCACCACCATCTCTAAGAACCATTATTACCAATGGAATTTAACTTCAATATATAAAGTCATCATCATCATCATCATAATTATCATTTAACGTCTGTTTCCCATGCTGACATGGGTTGGACAGTCTGACTGGAGCTGGCAAGCTGGAGATCTGCATCAGGCTCCAGTTGTCTGTTTTGGTTTGGTTTCTATGGCTAATGCTAACTACTTTACAGAGCATCAATACTAAACAAACACTACAAGGTATTTTAACACGGACTATACTAAAATAATGGTTTCTATGTTTGGCAGAAGACCACAAATGTAAGAGAAAAGACCATTAGTCTTGGACTATTGGTCTTTTATTTGCTTGATTACAGAGCAATGTAAAGCCAATTTGACTTCAGTGGTATTTTTTGCACTAAAATAACAATAATTCCTAACATTGGCATGATACCATAATATTTTTGGGGGTGAAGGCGGGTTAGTTAAATCAACTACAATATTAGTATTTATTTTAACAATGGACGATTTGACTGAGGACTGGTGGCCCAGGAGGCAACACCAGGCTCCAATCTGATTCAGCTGTAGAAACTCTGCCAAATCAGATTGGAGCCTGGTGTCGCTTCCTGGTCCACCAGTCCTCAGTCAAATCGTCCAACCCATGCTAGCATGGAAAGTGGACGTTAAACGACGACGATGATGAAACCCCACACCATCAATTTAGCCATTCACCATTCTGAAAATAAGGATGGTTTCTATTTCAAGTGTCAAGCAACAAATTCTGAAAGTGATGGTTATGAACAATTCAAATACTACCAATATTCCACTGTTACTAACTGTATAAACATTAGAAGATATGTGTTGGCACTCTGTCGCTTACGACATCGAGGGTTCCAATTGATCCTACCAACGGAACAGCCTGCTCGTGAAATTAACGTGCAAGTGGCTGAGCACTCCACAGACATGTGTACCCTCAACGTAGTTCTCAGGGGTATTTAGCGTGACACAGTGTGACAAGACTGACCCTTTGAATTACAGGCACAACAGAAACAAGAAGTAAGAGTGAGAGAAAGTTGTGGTGAAAGAGTACAGCAGGGGTCGCCACCATCCCCTGCCGGAGCCTCGTGGAGCTTTAGGTGTTTTCGCTCAATAAACACTCACAACACCCGGTCTGGGAATCGAAACCACGATCCTATGACCGTGAGTCTGCTGCCCTAATCACTGGGCCATTACGCCTCCACTAAACATTAGAAGAATAGAAGGCAAAAATCAACCCCTGAGAGATCTGGACTAAATACTGCAAGATGCCCCCTCAATTCTGCCATTCTCTACTTTGTGGTAGTGGTGATGATGATGATGATGATGATAATCATGGACTCTCCTCTCATTGTTAGATGACACATGAAGGTTCTGCAATTCCTTGCTGAACAACCACCGAGATGATTTGTTTATAGTGATCAAATGTTTGTGTTCACATAAGCTCACTCCCTCCATCAAATTGACACTACCTGTACAGGGGCACCATGTGACACATGTCAGATGAAAAAAAGGATTGCAGAGCCACGTGAAATGATGTTTTGCTCAAGAACACAATGCAACGCCTGGTCTGGGAATCAAAACCATGATCTCGCAATTGTGAGTGCAACACCCTAACCACTAAGCCATGTGCCTGAACAACAACAACAATAATGATTTCAAATTTTGGCACAAGGTCAGAAATTAGGGGCAGTGGGGTTAAACTGATTACCTTAACACAAGGGCTCAATGAAAGGATGAAAGACAAAGCCAACCTAATCCTTTACATAATAGGCACAGGGCCTGTAATTTTGAGGTAGGGGCTTGTCGATTACATCGTCCCTAATGCTCAACTGGTACTTATTTTATTGATCCTGAAAGGATGAAAGACATAATCAACCTCAGTGGTAACTGAACTCAGAATTTTAAGAGAGATGAAATACCGCTAAGTATTTTGTCCAGAGTGCTAACAGTACTTCCAGCTGACTGCCAACAATAATAATAAATTTGCCTGAAACTATTAAATAATAATAATAATAATAATAATACTGATTAATGTGACAATTTACTTTCATCAAGGGGTTTTAGTTGAGGTGACTGACCGGTTCCACTACCAAGATATTCTAAGTACTAATAATTGTGGCACCAGTTATGATATTGGTAATATAGTTAACTGTGGCTGTGTTGACAGTAACTGCAAGATTTTCAGGCACCTCCATTGCCAGAGAAATTCTTTCATCATAAGAAAAGTTAATTATAATATTCACAAAGGAATTTGTCAGAAGTGTAGTTTTTATTGGCAGTAACAGTCAAAGTAGAAGATTTTCAGAGAAAAGACGAATGTGAGATGTTGCTGAAATTGGAATACAGGTTTCATATACTGCTCGAGCAGGAAAAAAAAAATATTATTGATGACAATGATTATAAACTGAGGAGACTTGTAAACTTGGAGACAAACAGACATGAAGTAGATCTGGCGTAAAGAGGACAAGTCATTGAGGTAGTTGCAAATAGTGATGAAAGGACTTTGACAAACCCAGCTGATCGGTTGATTGATTGACTAAATGATTGATCAAAAAATCGATCAGTTAATTGATTAAATGCTTAACCAGCTCACAAACAGAAACATGTCTTTTTTTATCTGTTTATCTTTTTACTTGTTTCAGTCATTAGACTGTGGCCATGCTGGGGCATAACTTTTGAAGAAATTTTAGTTAAATGAAGCAACCCCGGTACTTGTTTGTTAAGCCTAATACTTATTCTATCAGTTTCTTTTGCCAAACTGCTAAGTTTAGGGGGCTGTAAACATACCAACACCAGTTACCAAGTGGTAGTGGGGGACAAACAAAGACACAAAGATGCACATACATACATACGATGGGCTTCTTTCAGTTCCCATCTACCAAATCCACTCACAAGGCTTTGGTTGTGAAAGTAATCATTCTAGGTGAGCAGTAACACTGAATAAAGGAGAGATGGACTTCACAATCCACAGCAAAGGCAACTTAGCTAAGAGATTAGTAACACTAAATAAAACTAACAAAGTGTAGATATTTTTCTTTAGTCCTGGCAAATAACCTTTCTGGTGTTGGTGGTACAATAAAATGCACCCAATCCATGATGTAAAGAGGCTGGTGATAGGAAAGGAATCCAGTTAATAAAACTATGCCCCAATCACAATAGACACAAATACAATGGAAAGCCTTAACTGCATCTACAAGACTATCAATTTCCATGTAAGTGCTGAGTATGGCAATGAGGTTGTTGGATGTCCACTTTAGCCTTGTGCATCATCAAGTGATTGCGTAAAGACTCTTCCTTTCAAATGCAGAAAATGAACATCAAGCAACAATGAGTTCTCTACTAGACCCTTTCTTCCTGTAAGTTACAAAACTTCAGGGCTGCTACCATCAATGCTGACATAATGAAAGGTCTGAAGAGATTGTAGAGATGATGGAGAGGAGGTGAGAAGATGTGTGCTGCACACAAGTGATAAGATGGAAAGGAGCCTCAACCAGATTCGATTCCTTGTAGTTAAAGAACACAGATACAATATCTTCTGAGAAGGTGGGAGGAGTAGACAGGTTGGTTTGGAAATGGATAGGTGAAGTAATTAATGGAGTCAAAGTATGTGACAGGATAATTAAACTTAATAAATCATGGGCAGTAACAGTGATCTCTGTACAATAATTAGGACAGACAGATGAAAACAAAGAACCATGAGGCTCTGTTGCCGAATGTCTCAATGTGGAATGAGAGTGACCTCATTATCTTGGCTGGTGACCGCATCAATTAATCATGCCAGGTTACACGGTCACAGCCAGTCAGATGAACTCACATGCCAAATAGATTTTGTACTCACCAAGAAATGGGACAGACAGATGGGTGTGAGTATCAAGTTTTCCCAGGTGAATGCATCACTAAATATAGACCAGTGACTAGAGACTTTAGAGGGAGGGTTAAATGGACCCAGAGGTACAACATAATCTAGAGAAGGAAAGTATGGCAGCACAAGGATGCTTTTGCTAAATTTAGGATCAGAGAAATTGTAGTTTTTGTATGTGGAGAAAGAGCGGCTATAAGCCTATACCATATAGGAAACTGGGAGTTTCTACAAGACTTGTTGTGAACCACAGACCAGATTTCTGGTTGGAGCAGTATGAGAGAGAGAGAGTCTGCCTCCAAGTAGACTCAAGCGGGACTAGGTATTAAAGGTGACAGACATTCAGTTGAAAAAATGATTAAGAATACAAGGACAAGGAGAGCAACTGAACCATCATGGATAGTCACTGGGATACTGAAAAGATGAAACAAAGTTGGGTACACACTAGTCACTGATAAAATCAATCAGGTAGTCCAAGATGGTTTCACACTCTGACTAGTAAAGCAATATCCTCATGAACTGCTAGAAAGTTAAAGATGCTCAACAAAGAAGCAACTACAGAGATATGAAACTGATAGACAAAGTTATCAAAGCAACAGAGTTATTATACTACTAATTAGAAAGTTAATTTGCTGAGATGCAGCTTGATTTTGTGCCAGAACAGAGTATGACTAAGATCTTTTAACTACAAGAAAGGTCTTAGCTAAGAGTAAGCCACTATACTTCACATTTCTTCAAACAAGAGATAGCTGATGACAGGGTACTCTGCTCTGAATCTATGTCATTAAGAAAACTGTGTATAGATAAATAACATGTGAGAGATATGTGAACCATGCAAAATAGTGACACTGTCAGTAAGGTAAGAATTGATCATATGAATTTAGTTTGTGGGTAGATGTCCACCAGAGCTTGGTTCTCACTCCACTTCTTTATTATAAATCTCTAGGATCTTAAAAGAAGGGTTTCAGACCAGATGTCTGTGGGAACTCTTTTACACTGAAAGCCTAGTTCTCATAAATGAATCAATTGGTGATGTAGAGAAGAAATCTCAATTATAAAAGCAAAAAGAGATCTCAAAGTAAACCTAGCAAAGACAAAAGTTCTCATTAGCAGGAAAGAAGACAGGACTCTAATATCACCTGGGAGGTGGCCATGCATAAATGAAGAAAAGGAGGAGGTAGGAATTCAATACAGTGTACCCACTGTAAATCATATAAGCATAAGAATTATAGTTGCATCACAAGCTGTGTGATAGAGAAGAAAAACTTTGCATATAGCAGATATACAGGAGTAGTTAGCCATAAGAGCACTTTGAGGACACCTTAAAGATGGTTGATAGCTTTACTCACTTAAGTAAACTAGTTAGCAGTGGATGTTGGTGGTCTGAAATCTAAGAACTGGGCAGGAAAAGTTCAGAAAGTTATTATATTCCCTTTCCAAGTGAAAGATAGATTGTGTGGCACTTATATGCAAAATGTGCTACAGCATGGTAGTGAAACATGGGTATTGAATGTAGATGTACAAAAGTTGGAGCCAAGCAAAGTAAGTATGCTCCACTGGATGTGTAATACATGCATGAATGGTAGATAACAAATGAGCAGAGAGAAAAACTGGGATATTAGAAAAATCAGATGTAGCGTGCAAAAGAGAAGATGGCAAAAATATATAAGTTAAAGAATTTCATATAATGAATAGTTTTGTTGTTTAAAATATTTACTGATTTACTAACTAGTAATGATTTTTTTTTAAAGATGAAACCAAATTGGGCCAGAATGCCCTATATCTTTTATCATATGATGATAAATATATATCATCATATATATATATATATATATATATATAGGCAATAGGAAGAGCATCTGGCTGTAGAAAATTTACCTCAATAAACTTCATCTGACACATGCAAGCATGGAAAAGTGGATGTTAAGCTGATGATGATCTACAAAGAGTAGGAGAAGTCGGCTATGTTTATGTGGTGTTACAACAACACAAGTGTGCTCAATACAACTTCAGATTGGAAGTATGTAGAGTCATACATATGTTAATTTTTCAAGTTTCTGGTTTTGCGAAATGCTTTTTCAGCTTTTACATGTTTCTCTTTCTTTCAAAGTCATGTCATATATGACAAAGTGTCAGAACATCTTAAAATTAAAAATTAATCAAAATAATAAAAAAAAAGAGGAAAATAATGATAAATACCTAAAATTAAAATTCCAGTCTGCACTCCCTGATTAGTGTTTTTTTTATGTTTGGTAATCTCAGTATGACAAATGGGGATGTTTTTGCAAGCCTGAAATGAGAAAAAAAAAAATAAACTGAATTGAAAAAATTATATCAATATTCAAATATGAATAAAATAAAACTAAAATGTTACTTCAATTTTCCCAAAAATTTTCATCGTTACTAAAAATAAATTTTAAACTTTACTAAAAAAAATTGAATTGCCATGAGATTTTGAATTTCAGATTTCAGAAAACATAGAACTCAACACAAAATTTTAGTTTACAAAAATATCTGTTATATTAGTTTTAAAAATTTCAATTAAAAATAAAATAAAATCCACCCATTTTCATCGCCTACTGTTCCTTGAAGCGTTGTGAGGGTTGAGTCTTCAGATACCTCCTCCACTCTATCAAAAACAACTGTCATTAAACTTAAAATCAAACAGAACTGAAATTTCTATTTGTAATAATATTCATCACTATTAATTTAATGACTTGAAAATAGAAACAATTGTATTCTTTCTTAAAATTCTGTGCAGCACTACCATACTTTTGTCACATTATTGATACTACAAGGATACTGCAAGGAAAATCCCAATTTGAGTTGACAGATTGAGACACAACTATTGATAAAAGCCATTAGACTGTAACCTTTTACATTGTCACAGTGTTGTGTTTGTGGTGAAAATCTTTCATCTCAAATCTTAGCTCCCAAGTTCTATTCCTCAGATGAATATAAATTTAAAGAAGAAACCCTTCATCATATTAACTTTCCCTAGCTCAGTAGTTCTAAAGTGGGGTCCATATGGCCCTTGGTAGGGTCCATATAAGATTTTTTATTAAATTTTATGAGCAATAAATTGCATATACTTCTACAATACGCCAAATATTTTAACATTTTTTAATACTATTCCTAACAATATTTAAAATAGAAATATAAACGGGTTTTTTTAAACATCGAATTGCTAAGAGAGACTACCAGAGTATAATAAGGATTGAAAGGGTCCAAAGATAAAGAATAGTTGAAAATCATTACCCAAGATAAGCAATACAATGACAATATATTTAATAACACCTTGTAACCCTCACAACTCAGGTAAATACTGCAAAAGCTCATAGGTGACCATTTTTGCTATCTCTAAGCTTAATAATCGCACCAATAAGCATCATTAGAAATGCTTCGGTTTTTTTTTTATATGAATAAAATAAATAGAGATTCAAGCGTCGCTGTGTGGTTAAGAAACTTGCTTCCCGAGCATGTGGTCTTGCATTTAGTCCTCCTGTATGGCATATTGGGATTTGTAAGTGGATTTGGATTTGGTAGACATAAACTAAAAGACTGTCTGTCTGTCTGTTTCCCCCCCTCTCTCTCTCTCACATGCGCACACACATACACACAAGCTTAGTGTCAGGAGTTGTGAAAAGTGAATACAAATTTATTTTTCATATGATTACAACTGTTTTATAACTTTCATGTAGTATTATTAGTTTAGGTATGGAAAATTACACACATATATCTGCATCAATATGTATGGCCAGCATTATACAATACAACTGTATATTCACAAATAAAGGCATATTAAGAATCATCTATGATTCAACTTGAAAAAATTAAATTGTAGATGTAACTATTATGTTCTAAGGAACTGATGAGTTAGCTTTCTTTAATTGCATAAATTTGTGACTATACAATTGTATTGTATAATGCTGAGCATACATATTGATACAAACATTCAAATAATTTTGCATCCTTTGAATTAATAATACTACATGCGGAAGGTTACGAGACAGCTGTAATCATAGGGAAGTCATATAAAAATATAAAACTATATTCACTTCTCACACCTCCTAACATTATGCTTTATGTGCTCTTTGTAGAAAAATTCATTGTTAAGATTTCCTGGCTTTGCAGTTACCTGGACATATTCAATTACACTGCATGGTAGTTCATACATAAACTGATAGCTGATTCTGAAAGGTGTGTTTACTGTGTAAGCTGCATGACTCTCTAAATTCAACTCTTCTACTACTCTTTATATATTCGATGTATCATTCTTACAGATACCAAGTAGATAGTTAACTCGCTTTGTGATCACCGGTACATCAAACCTCACATGTGTGTATGCTCACATTTTTGCAGATGCTTGTATGAGCAAGTGTACTTGCACCATGCAGCTTGCTTGAGGGCGTTTATACATCCATTTTTGTTAACGGTTATTTTTAATAATTTTCTTGCTGTATTGCGTGTTCATTTCTCTTTTTTCCATCTGTGATTTTATTTTTGATCTTCTATGTAAATGAAGATATTTCCTCTGTCTGGCTGCTTTTCTTTCTACAAAACGAGAAGTTACATTGTGGAACTGTTATTTTAGTGAGTTGTGTCTATCACTCAATGAGATACATCTGCACCACCGGATGCTCCTGAACCAGTTGTTGAGAGTCCCACCTGTGAGGGATTGATGCTAGATGTGTTGAAACAATTGTCATGATTAATAATGATATATATGTATATATGTGCACACAGAGACACACACACACACACACACACACACACACATGCATGCACGTATTTGTGTGTGTGTGTGTGTGTGTGTGTGATGTATACTCTTGTCTAGACATGAAATGATGATTGCAAATGAGCATTATCATCATACAAGCAAAGCTGCTCATTTCCAGTCTTCTGTGAAAGACATGTCTGGCCATAGGAAAATATTACCTTGCTTGGAAACAAGTCAGGGTTGATGACAGAAGGGTAGAAAATCTACCTCGACAAATCTCATCTGATCCATGCAAGCATGGAAAAGTGGACATTAAATGAAAATGGATAAAATGATGATGAAATTAATTCCAAAGCATCTGTAGATTCATATCTCGATCTCAAAAGAATTTCATCACATGATAGAACTCCTTTTTGTATGAAAACAAGCTTAAGATGAAAACATATTTCTATAACGCTTTATTAATTAAAATGAGCAAAAAGAAAAAAAAAGAAAAGAAAAGAAACCATCAACAGATAAGGTGCCCAAAATGCTGCACTTTACCTTATCTGCAATAAATACATCTGTGTGAGTATCGCAGATGGCTGTGCTGCTAAAGTCTACTTTGATGTTGATCAGAAGATAATATTTAAACAACTCCACATAACTATAACTTCTTGATATTACTGCTGTAGATTTTCTTTAACCATCTCTCAACTTGATATATCATCTGTGTTTTGTAGACAAGGGATATGGAGACAAGACCTTTTCCAAATAAGTCCCATGGTGTTAGATAAAATACAGTGTCAAATTACAAAGCAGATGTTTGTTATTCCTGCGAATTTTACAATTATATTCCATCATTAATTCTACAAGGAATGAATGCATAAACTGTAAGGCAAGCATTTCTTTGGATGTATTCAGCACAGTGCAATAAATTAATTATCTGCTAAGCTTGAAAAGACTGGCACTAGGTATCATTATTTGTCAACATGTCTTTCACTGTATATATATGTGTATGTGTGTAAATACATCTATACTTGAGAGTGAGTGAGTGAGCATGTGTGTCTCTCCTGGTTATGACTTTAAACTGTATGTGATAGCGGAGCCCTATTTCAGGAGTTCCAGGGTTTTAGGGAGTGTGGAACCACACTCTGCTATTGTGCCCAGATCTACTCTGGGCCAGAACAGTAGCACCAGCCAGGGTCCTACCTATGGGTTAATTATCATGTCATGGAACTGAATCAGGAAGGTCACTCACAATCACTTTAATGGACAAATATTGAAAAAATGCATTTGGCCACATTTGGACATACAATAATTTAACATAATAGCAACAATATGTATGTGCAGCTAGTATGATACACTTTAAATGTAAATAACATGAATGAAAATATTTCCCTAGAACTACAACCTTATTCCAGACTGCCACATGTTCTCACAGGCATGATAAGAGACAAAATTTAGCTGGTTTTTATTTCTTTTTTACTTGATAAATAACACATAGCTGGAACATTACTGATAAACTTTCTCATCAGACTTTGCTAAATTTACTTAAGACTGCATGCTACAGAGAGATCATGCTCCCTCAAAAATGTCCAACCTAACCAGATGTATTCTGATAGAAATGTAAGTTAGATGAGATAGATAGATAGATAGATAGATAGATAGAGAGAGAGAGAGAGAGAGAGAGAGAGAGAGAGAGAGAAAGAGAGAGACAGACAGACAGATACTGGAGTATAAGCAATGCAAAGGTTTCTTAACTTAACTTGTAAAGTTAAGCATCTTGTCGTTTGAACTGAGTTCTCTATATACTTGATACCTATAAATTCTTTCAACACTAAAATGTAGGAAATGTCTAGCTTAGTTTGGTGCATTTAATACAACTTCCACCCTTCAGCATTCAGATTACTCAGACAAATATAATGCTTATCTATTCACACTGTTTTGAATCTTGTAGCTTCGAGATTCGATGATGTTATTCATTTTCAGAATGCTGTTGTTGAGTAGGCGTAAGAAGCTAGATCTGGACAGTTTGAATCTAAAACAGATAGAATATTTAAGACTAATCTGGCCAATTTAAATGAAGGGAATCAGAGAAAAGATAGAGAAAAATAAGTAACAATAATTTCACAGTTGTACATTGAAGCAAATGACTTGCTCTGAGACATCACCATCATTTAACATCTGTTTTCCATGCTGGCATGGGTTGGATGGTTTGACAGGTACTGGTAGGACCAGGAGCCACACCAGGCTCGATGGTCTGTTTTGGCCCGATTTCTACAGCTAGATGCCTTTCCTAATGCCAACCACTTTACAGAATGTATTAGGTGCTTTTTACATGGCACCAACATCAACAGGGTCACGAACTACCTTGCAAGACAGTAGTACTTGATGGGGTGTAGCTTTGAGAGAGATTTAAGGTATAGAGGGAACAGATATGGGTGTCTTACTGTAGAGTAGAAGAGTGAGACCCTGTATTAAAGCTGAAGTACTTACAACTTGGAAGAGCTGTTTTAGGCATCATCATCATCATCATTGTTTAACATCCGCTTTCCATGCTAGCATGGGTTGGACGATTTGACTGAGGACTGGTGAAACCAGATGGCTACACCAGGCAAAATCTGTTAAATTAATTTTGACAGTTAAATTGTATCAGTGACCAGGTTGTACTTGTGAGACAAATTCTGGCACCTTGTGATATAAATTCAAAGTGAATTTGACAGCTTTGTGTATTATGAAATGGCTCTTCTGCAACATAAATAGTGATAAAGGTTTCCTATATTAGAATGCAATCACTAACTTTCAGAAGTATACAGTCAACTGAATCAACATAATACATGCCTGGTATTTATTCTATCAACACTGTAGGTACAAAAGGAGATATAAGAAAGAAAAAAAAACAACACCACTACCAGCAACAACAACAACAATGATGAAGCCGCCAGTGCCGCCACCACCACCACCACCACCAAGGTGTGGGGGGGGGGGGGGGCTAGCCAAAAACCATTATGTCTATTTTTAGATACAGTATACACAAAACTATGTTATATATTACTTTTAACAATTCGTTTTGCAAGATTCCTGATGTGAAATCATGTGTTGAAACAGATATTGTTATATTTCAGGATGGCCATTTTTTTCTTTTATTTTTGCCAAATAAACACATGCACTATATATATATATATATTTTCTTCATTCGTTTATTACTGGTCTTATTTTATGTCCATTGTCTGGAAATCTTTCGTCACACATCTGTGACCTCTTCAGTGACACTTTTCGTTTTTGTGTGTATTGTTGCTCCACTCACTCCATTCTGTTCTAAACAGAATTCCAGGGATTGGACATGAGTTGAAATAATAAAATAAGAACAGTAATAAACAAGTGAAGAAAAAAATATATAGTGTGTGTGTTTATTTGGTTAAAAAAAAAAGACCATCCTGAAATACAACAATATGTTATATATTGTTTGCCTTATAAGGTGGTAGGGTGTAGTTTGGCTGTTATCTCTAGCAGGTCAAGTAACTATATGGAGGATTTCTCTTGGAGTGACAGAAGACGATGGATTTAAAGCAAACTTTTTAAAATATTCATCATGCAATGCATTTTTCCTGATACATTAAGTCAATCAGTGATCAAGAATTCTAGCAGTTATATAGTTACTGGAAGTATTTTCTTAAGTCACACATTTACAGCTGAGTGGACTGAAACGATATGAAATGAAGTGTTTTGCTCAAGAACATAATGCATTGCAAGCTCTGGGAATTGAAACCACAATCTTGCAATTGTGAGTGCAACACCCTAACCACTAGACCACAGTTAATATACCTGGAATTTACATTTTGCATCTGTAATTTCTATATCTTCCATGTGTCAAAGAAAAGGTGTAAGAGAAGTAGAGGAAGAGAAAGAGAAAAGAGAGAGGGAGTAGAGAGAGAGAGAGAGAGGAAGAGAGTAAAGAGAGGGAGTAGGGGAGAGAGAGAGAGAGTAAAGAGAGGGAGTAGGGGAGAGAGAGAGAGAGAGTAAAGAGAGGGAGTAGGGGAGAGAGAGAGAGAGTGAGTAAAGAGAGGGAGTAGGGGAGAGAGAGAGAAGAGGGTTGAAGCATAAGAAAAGTTATTACAGCTATTAGAAAATGCAACTTTAAATAAATAAGTTGCACATTTATGAACCTGTTGCACATTTGTATCCAGACTAAATCAAGGCACCAATAGTAACTGATAAGAAGCATTTCCATAAAGGTAGACATTTTCATCCTTCTACTTTGTTGAATATGAAAGAGAGAGAAATGGAGAGAAAGGGTTAGCTCTTCAAAGTCACATTTACTTACATTTGTAGACTTCATTCATGAGAACAGACAGAAGAAATATTCTGTTTAGAACATAATATTAATCGTCCCAGAGGTCATCATTGGCAACATAAACGATAGAATTTTATAATGTATTGGACAACCAACTGAGAAGTCAATGCTTTACATCTGCATTATTTCTATGGCCAGGACACACAACTCTCAATGGCTGAGTTCATCTAACTCTGATAGACAATGCAGGATAGAACAATGTAGTTCACACCATTGTTGTAAGAAATGATGAAATCATTAATCAACCAGCAATGGTGAATCTATGTGGTTGATCAACTTTTAGAAATATCAACCGAATCTCCCTCTCAAATCATTTTTAAAAAGACACTTTATTTAGTTAATTTATATATATCTTTATTTTATTTATAAGATTTTATGCAGCATATAGTCTAGAACCCTTTAGAGTTAGAGCTAAAACAGATGCAACAGCCATGGCTGGATTGTCTGGTCAGTCAGTACTGACCTATGTCTAAACAACAAAAACAACTAATCTTTTATCTTCTATTTGTTTCAGTCGTTGAACTGTGGCCATACTGGAGTACTACCTTGAAGGGTGTAGTTGATCAAACTATCCCTAGTACTTACTTTTAAAATCTAGTTACTAATTTTACTGACCTCTTTTGCCTAACCACTATGTTGCAGGGATGTAAACAAACCAGCACACACACATACATACATAGTTTTCATCTACCATATCCACTTGGAAGGCATTGTTTGACCCAGGGCTATAATAGAAGACACTTGCCCCAGGTACTGTGCAGCAGGGCTGAACCTGAAACCATATGAGTGCAAAGTGTGCTTCTTAACCATACAGACATGTCTTAATGTTTGTTAGAATAAGTTCCTGCCTTTATGAAGACCCCAGAGAATGCATGCAAAGGGAAACCTATCCAGTGTATTCTTTACAAAAATTTCCACACAAAGACTAATTATGTTGTTACTCCCTTGGTTACCCACAAGGGCTAGAGAACTAACGACAAATACCAGTTCATTACTGCAAAACCAATCAATAATGAATTAATAAATTATTAAAGGAATCGGCAATAGTAAAGGAATCAGCAATAGTAAAATCTAATCATTCAAGTTTTATTTATAGGCACAGGAGTGGCTGTGTGGTAAGTAGCTTGTTTACCAACCACATGGTTCTGGGTTCAGTCTCACGGTATGGAATCTTGGGCAAGTGTCTTCTACTATAGCCTCGGGCCGACCAAAGCCTTGTAAGTGGATTTGGTAGACGGAAAATGAAAGAAGCCTGTTGTATATATGTTTATATATATATATATGTATGTCTGATGCTGGTGTGTTTACGTCCCTGTAACTTAACAGTTCGGCAAAAGATCCCGATAGAATAAGTACTAGGCATCCAAAGAATAAATCCCGGTGTCAATTTGTTTGACTAAAGGCGGTGCTCCAGCATGGCCACAGTCAAATGACTGAAACAAGTAAAAGAGTAAAAAAAGAGTAAGAGAGGAACAACATATTTGAAAGTCTTAATCATGTCAACAAAGTATTAATCTCCAGAAGCAAACAAGAGAACATTGGTACGAGTTTCTTGAATCTCTAAAACAAGACTCAAGTCTTGTGTGAACAAATCTGTACTAATTGTCATAGAATTAGCAGTTCTAATCCTTAATCCCTAAGACAATGTACATCAAAGATGGAAAAGACAGGAATATGGAGATAAACTATCCACAAAGCTCAATTAACTGCAATATTGCAGAATAAAGATTATAACAATGGTCTTGTACTATAACACAAATATCATTGCTGTTATCATCATCATCATCACCATCATTGTTGTTTATATGTCCAATTTCTATGCTTGTATAAGTTGGACAGATTGTTGCCACCCTCCTAGAAGGATTGGAGGGCAAGTTTCAATATTTGGTTTAGTTTCTTTAGCTGGATGACTTTCTTAATGCCAACCACTTTACAGAGTGAACTGAGAGTATTTTTTTGTGATACCAGCACTAGGGAAGCTATGATATCATTGAAGAAGCTAAGAAAACTTCTTAATTCTACTGCAAGCATTTTCTCATGGCACCAGCACCAGAGAGGGTTGGAGTTAGAGCATGATGAATGGTAAGAGGTGGATAAACAGTGAGAGTGAATGACATCAGTTCTACACAGCCCAAGAAGAGGGGAATATAAATAGAGTGAAAGGAGTACATGTACACATGATGAAGTCCCTTAAGCTTATAATGTGAGGCAAGGTTCTGGATATCGGTTGAATATTGCCTTTCTCCCATTAATTTCTTATTCTTCGTGTTGCTAAGGCTCCAGCAGTAGAGTAAAGAAGTATTAGGCAAAATGCAGGTTCTCCATTAGGTTTTATTTACAATATATATGAAGGTGTTGTATGTTACACTTTTGCAGCCATCTCATGTGGTATGAATTCACCGTTCTCCGTTACGCGGGCCCATTGCCTCAGGAGATGCGACAAGCAGACTAGCCGAGAGGACAAGCCAGTGAAGTGTGCTCTGCTAGCGGTTGCAGTGGGAAAAAAGCTTGAATCTGGTTGCTGGGCTGTTTTATCCAGTTTGCCATCGCGAGCCTTGTTGCGATCACACACATGGCAAATGGATGCAGGTGAGATCTCGCTCCAGTCTTGGAGATGGCAGTGGCTGCCGTGAGATCTCATCCAACATGGCGGTGACTACTTGTGCCGCTACAAGCTTATACCTCAAGACAGGTAAAAGAGCTAGTGACATAAGAATGAAATATAAATAACTATTTGGTTGGTGTTTTGTAATTCTGAACCCAACTCAATAACTTGAAGCCTAAAACAAGTCCAAGAGTTTCTGATAACCAGATAAAGGACAAAGGTTGGAAACATTGCAGCAATTAATCTTAATAAATTCTTTTATGCACTAAACACCGCTGATACAGGTCATCACGAACTTCATAGCATTATGGATTTTACCCTCAATTCTGAAGCACCTCATATTTGACACTGATTCTCAACTATCTTTAATATCCGGACCCAATCCAAAACCTGGATCTTTTAAAGGGGTTACACCAAAAAATGCAGTGAAACACTAGTAAAAAAAATTTACTTTATTTATAGAGGTAAGACGATTGAGGACAGCTGAAAGGATGTTTGAGGGTCACATGAGGCCCTGGGAACTGCTGTTTAAGGCAAATAACTAAAAATTAAACTCTAACATTATTCAAAATACAGATATCACTAAACTTCAGATTATGAAAAAAGATATTTAATCCCACCATTTCATACCTGACATTTTGTTTTTATCTGTTTGGTATTAATGATTGATGGAAATCTAAATTGCTAAAAATAATTTTCTCAAACCCAAAGTGAACAAAACAACATGTCTAATGTCATCATAAACATAGGAAAAACATCTTTCAGAAAATTGAATGTATATACATATTGTGAGACAGTGAGAGAGAATTGTTAAGCGCATATACATCTATAAATGTCAAGGTATTCCTTAAGTTAGAAAGTGAAGATTAAAAGTGCAGAAGATATCTCTCTTCATGGATATGATGCCAAAAGCTATCACAATATGATGTTCTTAAAACTAAACTTATTGTTATTGTTATTGTGGCTGTGTAAGGCTGTGAGCTGGCAGAATCGTTAGCACACCGGGCGAAATACTCAGCAGCATTTCGTCTGCCTTGACGTTCTGAGTTCAAATTCCGTTGAGGTTGACTTTGCTTTTCAACCTTTTGGGGTTGATAAATTAAGCACCAGTGAAACACTGGGGTTAGTGTAATCGACTATACCCCTCCCACAAATTTCAGGCTTTGTGCTTAGAGTAGAAAGGATTATTGTGGCTGTGTGGTTAAGAAGCTTGTTTTCTGTTTGTATGGTCTTTGGTTCACTCCCACTGAATGGCACCTTGGGCTTTAGTTGACCTTGGGTTATAATAGAACTATAGTCCTGGTTCAACCAAGGCCTCGTGAGTATATGAATAGAAACTGAAAGAAGTACATTGTATATAGGTGTGTGTTTGTGTGTAGCCCTGTTTTGACATCATGTGATGGTTGTAAATGAATGTCAACATCATACAATCAATGCTGTTCATTTCCACTGGTAGTTTACTTTATTGATCCCAGGGCAGATGAAAGGAAATGTGGGATGATGAAAGGATCCCAGTGGGATTTCATCTTGGAACATAAAGACTCAGAACAAAAACCACAAAACACTTTTTACTCAACCTCCAATAATTCTGTGTTAGACTAGAAAAGATGCCTGGAGAATAATGAAAACTATAGGTTTCAAATTTTTGCACAATGCCAGCAATTGGGGGGAGGAAGAAAGTCAATATGCTGTACAGTGGGACTGAACCTGAAATCACATGGTTACAAAGAAAGCTCCTTACCCACACAGCCATGCTTATAGCCATGACTACTTTCCTATTTTTAATTGAACTCTTCTGGAAATATTTGAAACTGTATGAATTATTCAAGAATGTGTATTTCTATTGGTGTCTCTTGTTACTGTGATACATTTAAACTGGGAAGCAAAGCTGGCAGCTGAATGAGGTGACTGAAGCAGATACAAGAATGACTTCAAGAGATGACTTAATATTCTAACAATTCCACCATTAAAATAATAATCATTTCTTCAAAATGTTGCTGCTACATAATTCTGTTATTTCAATTATAAATTTCATATCAATTTACATTTAATAGCACCTATAAGAAATTTTACCTCACAAAAATTATTCCCGAAACATTTTTTTCATTCCGTATTTAAAAGAGACAGTCTTATTTTCATTATATAATACATATCAGGTTACATTTAATAGCACTTATATGAAATTTCCCTCTCAAAAATAATACAATTTCTTTTTGTATTTTTAATGAAACGGAAATTTATCTTTATTTTAGTCTTCAGAATTTGCAATGGTTGCTAAATCTGAATCACAGGAATGACTCCAGATTGACTATTAAAATATGTATTTATCATAGTAGCTGTCTTCATTTATCATTACAAACTGTCACTCAGAGTAAAATAAAAGAACACAACAACCATTATGTTCTATATTCTTCATAATTTTCCATCAAAGAAACATTTTTACTGATTAAGAAGACTTCATTAGACTTATTTACTTAGTTATATACAAGAAATCAGCATTTTCTTCATGAGTTTTATCTTTTGTTTATTTCAGTCAAATCCTATACTATATTGTCTACATTAATAACTGAAATACTGCGTCATTAACAAGTGTTTTGTCAGCTCTACTATTCCCATAAGTAAAACTTACAAAAGGAAGTATTTACATGGTTATTTGATCTGCTAGAAATAACAACTAAACCTCACTCAAATCACAAAAATAAACTCTCATATAAAGAAGGATAAACAAAACAATGTATTCCCTGATGTACAAAAATACAGGATGACAGGGGATGGTTGTGGTTGGGATGCTTTTGCTTATAGTTCTGCTTGATCTGGACTGACCAAGGGCTATAAAATAACGACAATCTACAAGAGGATTGTTTAACTCTTTAGTATTCAGATTATTCTGTCGAATGTAATTCCTATTTATTTACATTGTTTTGAATGAGTCATTCAACTCAGACATTTAGATGATGTGATTATTTATTTTTAGAAAGGCATTGTAGGATAGGTATACGAGGCTGGTTCTGGCAAGTTTGAACTTAGAAACATGTAGGATATTTGGGTTAGATATTGGCCAGTTTAAATGCGAGATGATTCATGGTGTCCTGTCTCAGGAGAATGAATTATACCTCAATCACTTAATACCTTGAAACACTCAGTCAGATCCCATAACACTACAATTTGCAACGATAACTGAAGGCAGGGTCTAAGTGAAATACACTTTCACTAATGGCAAGGTATGAAAAGTGAAAAGACAGAAGGTTGATTTAATATTTATTTACCAGGTTTGACCGGTGAGTTACCAAATATATTTTGGCAAGTAAGTGTTTGGGAAAGAGATGCTTCAAAATGCAACTATCATGGTCAGAAATAACATTCCTTTTGGATGTGTCATAATCTATCTTGTTAAATTACAATAACCTAATTATGTTCATTTCTGTGGATGGAGTGTGTTAATTTATATTTGCTCTGAAAACAAGGAGCAGGAGGGGGAGGAGGAGGATAGAGATGAAGGTTGACAGGGATAAAAGGTAACCTTTTCAAAAGAGCTCAGGCGAATGTTTTAAAGTAAACATTATCTGCATTAACAGTAGCAGTGAAATCTTCCTCAAATCACCCCCACCCACTCCCAATGTAACCCTTTTCAGAAAGGAAAATAATTTATTGGCCACCATAGCCATTATCATCCTCCTCCTTTTCATCATTATCATCATTGTTGTTTTAATGCCTGCTTTTCAATGCATGCATGGGTCAGATGGAATTCACTGGGACAGATTTTTTTACAACCAGGAGCCCTTCCTGCCACTAATTCTCACTTCTTTCTGAGTAAGGTAATATTTCCCCTTGGCCAGACATGTTTCCATGGAAGACTGAAAATGAATGACACCACTTGTATGACAGAGACACTCATCTACAACTGCCATGCAATGTGAAGACAAGGAGACACCAACGAACACACACATGCACATAATGTAAAATTGAAGAGGGTTTCATTAGCATTCAGGACTGAATCCAAGTCCTTTTCATATAGACTACGAATAAAGTGTTCCACATGCTTCTATATTTACAGTCAGCTGTATTTGAACAAGAAGGTTTAAGCACCTGTGTTAGTCATGAAAGGTATAATGCTAATTACAGGATACAGAACTGATGATGCTTGGTCAGCATCCAGATTTCCAACAAATTCACATAGCTGTAACTCTCTTCAAAAATATAGTTTATCCTTCACTTAAAGCAGTAGGTCTCAAACAGTGCACTGCAAGAGGTGTCTAGGTACACCACAGATTTTTAAAACGAGACAATTTACAGTATCCTGGCCTTAAAAGTCCTAACTCAACCAAGTCTCCATTCAATCCATGCTAGCATGGAAAAGTCAACATTAAAGCTTTTGTTATCATATTTCTATTGAAATATAGGGAGAATTCACCCCCCCCCCCCCAAAAAAAAGACGAAGACAGGTGGTGTAGACAACAAACAGATGTATTAGTATAACGCTTGGGAAGTGAAAAAGTCTTTAACTTTTCGAGCCTACGCTCTTCCACAGAAAGGAACACAGAAAGAAACAAGGAGAGAAAAAAGAGAGAAAAAAAAAAGAGAGACAAGGAGAGAAAAAAGAGAAAAAAAAAAGAGAGACAAGGAGAGAAATATACTGCCTTTGTTTCAATTACTTTTTAAAATAACAAAGACTTTAGTAAAATGAACTTGTCATTATTAAGCTGGTGTTTATAACATAAATTAACATAAAATTTTAATGGAGGATTTTAACTTAAATCACTTTAAAACAGGAACACTGTCATAGAAACATGGGGTGCTCTCAAGCAGGTTGGTAACAAAAGGGTTAAAACAAACGAGCATCAGAAAATCTACTAATGCTTGAGCATCCTGTAAAATCATCATCATCACTTTGTGTCTATTCCCCATGCTGGCATGGGTTAGATGGTTTGACAGGAGCTGGCAAGCCAGAAGTTGCTATACCAGGCACCAGTCATCTGTTTTGGCATGGTCTCTACAGTTGGATGCCCTTCCTAATGTCAACAACTTTACTGAGTGTACTGGATGCTTTTACGTGGTGCTGGTATTGGTGATTCTTACATGGCACCAACACAGGTGCTATTTATGTGATACTGGCACAGGTGTTTTCTATGTGGCACCTGTGTGGGTGCTTTTACATTAGCGCCAGCATGAATGCTTTTATGTGGCACTGGCACAAGTACTTTCTATGTGGCACCGACATAGGTGCCTTTACATAGCACCAGCATAGAGGCTTCTACATGGTGTCAGCAAAGGTGCTTTTTACATGTGCCACCAAGGGTGCTTTTACATGGCACTGGCACGAGTGCTCTTTATGTGGTATATTAAAATATGTTATTTATAACTTTGCTATGCAAAAGTTTGAAGGCAGGGTGTGATTTGAGTGAGATTTTGTTGCTATTTCTAGCTGGTCAAATGAGGTTCCCTTCATCACCATGTTTATTTGAGCGCAATGGTAATCAAAGTTTAGCACAAGAGACAATAAATGAAACGACCAATAGGCAGCTGTTGTTTAGCCCAGGGTTAGATAACTACTATCACCACCACCAACAACAACACCACCACCACCAACAACACCACTGCAGCTGCTACCACCATCACTACTAACCAGCAATACCAGAATGAACTCTGAACGAGATCTTTCGGAAATGTTTTTTTGAGCAGTCCTAGCAGGCTTTGATCAGGCCAACACCCATGATAAATTAGTAACTGATTAAGTAAAATGTTAACTGATTAAGTAAAATGCTGTATTATTAATTAAATTTGTCATCATCCAAGATTTGTGATAATATATGGTTTCCCCCATTCTAAATATAGTAATGATTTTTTTCAATGCATTTTTGGTTGCTAAATAAAGCAACCATAGAAGATTTTGCATTGACTCATGTGTGAGAAGGAAGGTGAAACCTCTGATCTGTAAGACTTAGTATGACGTCAACAATAAATTGTCGCTAATCGATGGCATTTGAGTAGGGAACCTAAAAAATCTGGTTGAATAATGTATTTTCTTTTTTCAACTTGAATGGATATTTTTAAGTGGAATTTATTTTATGCATTTATAAATAGAAAATCTCTGAAAAATTAAATCTAAAATTTTAAAAAATTAATAGAAATGAAAGAAAATGAAAGCATAAGTGGATCAATTTATTTCAATCAAAGAATCATATTATTGGGGAAAATACAAAAAACTATTTTTGTCTCAAAGAAAACTTGCTCTAATGAAAATATAATGTTTAGATAATGAAAATATAACGTTTAGATAATGACAATAGAATGTTTGGATAATGAATATAGCATGTTCAGATAATGACAATATAATTTTTCAGATAATGAAAATATAATGTTCAGATAATGGAAATAAAATGTTAAGATAAATTCAATTGTCTAGACTAGACATCTTTTTGACAAACTAAAGATCACATTCTCATGATAAAAATCATTATTTACTTTGGATCAATAACATTTTTATATATTATTATTGAAGATGGTGAGCCAGCAGAATTGTTACTGTGTTGGACAAAATACATAGTGAAATTTCATCCAGCTCTTTACATTCTGAGTTCAAATACTGCCAAGATCACTAGTCTTTCATCCTTTTGGTGTTGATAAAATAAGCACCAGCTGAGCATTAGGGTTGATGTAATTGACTAAACCCCTTTCTTTAAATCTGCTGGTCTTGACTCAAGATTTGAAAACATTATTATTAACCCTTTCATTACCAACCCGACTGAAACCAGCTCTAGCTCTGAGTACAAATGTCTTGTTTTCATAAGTTTTGAATTAAAATCTTCCACCAAACCTTACTCATAATTTATGTTCCTAACACTAGTTTAATGATAACTAAGTTATTTTACTAAATTCTTTGTTATATTTAAAATTAATTGAAAGAAACACAAAACATCTCAACAGAAATATGGTAACAGAAGTGTTAAAATATATAATAGAGAAACAATTCTTAACCCTTTTGATGCTAACCCAGCTGAAACTGGCTCTGACTCTGAGTACAAATGTCTTGTTTGCAAAAGTTCTGAATTAAAATCTTCCACCAAACTTTAGTCACAATTTATGTTCCTAACACTAGCTGAATGATAACTAAGCTATTTTACTAAATTCTTAGCATCTCAAAATAAATACAGTAATGAAAGGGTTAAAAAGGTAATGAGCTGGCAGAATCATTAGAATGTCAGATAAAATGCTTAGTGGCACTTTATCCATCTTTGCATTCTGAGTTCAAATTCTACCAAGGCTGTCTTTACCTTTCATCCTTTTGGGGTCAATAAAATAAGTACCAGTAGAAAATCTGAACATATTATCGTCATTATTATTATTGAAGAAGTTGAGCTGACAGAATCGTTAGCACAGGAGATGAAATGCTGCCAAACATTTCATCTTCTGGTCTGAGTTCAAATCTTGCCAGAGTCAACTTTGCATTGCATCATTTCAGAATCAATAAAGTAACAGTCAAGTACTGAATCTTCTTGCCCTCTCCCCTCAAAATCGCTGACCTTATGCCAAAATTAGAAAGAATTATTATTATTATTATTATTAAATTAGTGAGCTGGCAGAACTGCTAGCACATTGGACATAATGCTTAGCAGTATTTCTTCCGACACATCATGTTCTGAGTTGAAATTCCTGAGATTGACTTTACCTTTCACCCTTCTAGGGTTGATAAAATAGGTACCAGTTGAGCATTAGGGTCAATGTATTTCACTGGTCCTCTCCCTTAAAAAATTTCAGGCTTTGTACCTATAGTATAAGGGATTATCGTTATCACTAAGGTGGCAAGCTGGCAGAATCATTAGCACGCCGGGAAAAATGCCTAGCAGCATCTCATCTATCTTTATGTTCTGAGTTCAAATTCCACCAAGGTTGACTTTGCATTTCATCCTTTTAGGGCCAATAAATTAAGTACCACTAGGGTTGAAGTAATCAACCCATCCCTTCTCGCAAAATTGCTGGCCTTGTGCTAAAATGTAAAACCATTATTTACCTTTTGGTTTATTTATGATTTCGTGTTCAATCTCACTGAGTGGCACCTTGGCAGGTGTTTTTAATATCACCCGAAGTTGACCAAAGGCTGGCAAGTGGATTTGGTAGTGTGTGTGTATGCGTGTGTGTGCACGCACATATGAATGTATGTGTGTTTGAGTCTCCTTATCTTGATATCATGTAACATATCAATAAATGTCATGATCATACCAGCAATATCCTTTGTTTCTAGTTCTCCATAGGAACATGTCTGGTCTTGAGGAAGCATTTCCTTGTTTGGAAACAGGTGAGGGTTGGCAACAGGAAGGCATCCAGTCACAGAAAATCTGCCTCAATGAACCCCTTCTGGGCCATGCAAACATAGAAAAGCAGATGTTAAAACAATGACAATTCCTAATGATGGTAGTCGCTCATAGAATGAGAAAAATGGTTCTGCAATTTTTTACCAAATGATCAGCACAAATGATTTGTTTATAATGATCAAATGTATGTGTTGTACCATCTCATTCCAGTCATTATTTTTCTACTATTATATTATTGCTCTCTTTACCCATTCATCCTGGTCTTTCTTTTCTATTGCTCTGTCCCTCTCTTTCTCCCTTCTATTTACTCTCTTCAGCACATTTCTTTGAGTGAACATACATATTGTAGAGTTATAAGAACTACTTTTGTCTTTTTGCTTTTTACTTCTTGGGGCTGGAGGAAGGGGCAGTGCCCATGACTTTTGTAGGCTCTCCTAGATTAGTAAGACTGATGCCAGTAATTAGAATGTCAGATAAAATGCTTAGTGGCACTTTATCCATCTTTGCATTCTGAGTTCAAATTCTACCAAGGCTGTCTTTACCTTTCATCCTTTTGGGGTCAATAAAATAAGTACCAGTAGAAAATCTGAACATATTATCGTGCCAGGTACAAGGTGTACCTCACATCGGGTGTCAAAGTGATCGCAGAGCAATGCGAGATGAAATGCTTTGCTCAAGAACAGAACGCACCACCCAGTCCAGGAACTGAAACCAATCTCACAATCGTGAGTGCAATACCCTGACTATTAGGTTAGGGCATTGCATGATGATTCATAATAATGTATAGTGAAACAGCAGAATGGCAGGCAACAGACTAATCAAATTACAATAATTATATTTTGGTCTTCACTATTCTTAATTCATATCACGTTGCTTTCCATTCCTCTGGAAGGGGATAAAATATGTACAAGGAAGGCAGTATTGACTTTATACTTGCCTTGTACAACTAAACTTGTGCCTAAGCAAACGAAATTATTATTTATTAATGAGACCCACAGTCAGTCAAGTAAACCATGTGTTATACTGATTTAAATGTCCATGCCATCACAACCACCACCACCACCACCACCACCATGATAATGATGATGATAAATTGCAACCTAAGAGACTGAAATATATCGGAATTGAGACTTGCATTGTCAACCTGCAGAAAAGTGAAATTGTGTATTCTGTAAGAACCTATGAAAGACTCTCAAGATTTGAAGAGACTTGTCACCAAACCTCAAGACAACATCCCTGCTAACTAATATAAACTTTCTTATACTTTTTCTAGCTCCTTTTTTGAAGTTCCCTGAAATATATTAACTGTGTAATATGGTGTTGGCTACTGGCCTTATGCTCAAAGGTTTAACTTTATTTCAGTCATGGCAGGTATAGGATTGCACTTGCATCACTCTTGTACTTCAGAGACAAGCATGTAGTTTTTACTGTTGGATATCTCCAGATTTTATCAAATGCTCACTAGGTCAATCACATAAAAATAAAAAAACTCACATAGTGCTGTACTAGAACCAAAACAGTAACCTTGAAATTGAGTAAGTAGAACAAAAGCTATATGTAAGTGTGTAAAGTGAAGTAGATGTGTGTCTAATGAAATTCTTAGAAAATTAGAAATTTTACAGTAATCTCATTAAAGTGTAGAAATAATTAAATTAAATGAATAAATACACAAATGTTTTTAAAAAATGAAAAAAAGAGCAAATAAACAAATAAGAAAGTGAGATAACAGTGAGTTAGGTTGAATAAGAAGCTGTTGAGATGATGAATAAAAATAGAAATTTATATAATAGTAAAATGAACAACAGGCAGATGAGAAGTATCTTTTGGCAGAGAATGGCAGATCAGAAACATATTCTTTATCATTGCAAATACTGTAGTAGTAATAGTGGTATTAAAAACTCCAGATAAATACTTTCTATAATACTATTTTAATCCATGCATTGACATCTTTATCGGCTTTTCAAATTCACTTTCTTGTTACTTTCACTCTATCTCCTCAACATATACATACATGCATGCATACATCCATGAATGCATAAATATGTGCATGCATAAACACATGCATGCATAATGCATACACCAATACACATGCACATGGATACATTTAAATGTGTATAGAAATACATGTTTTTGTATGACTACAACACTCTCTCAAAAAACAGGCAGATCATCATCAAAAGTATTTCATATTGGTTCTGCCAGAAGCAATCTTTTGTTAAAACTATCTTTACATTGCAAGATACTCCAAGATACATGTTTCTGAGTGAAGGAGTATTGCTACAAGTGTATTTTCCTTTTTTCTTCCTGATACATCATCATCATCATTTAACTTCCATTCTCCATGCTAGCATGTGTTGAATGGTTTAACAGGAGCTTGCAAGGCCAAGAGCAGCACCAGGTTCTATAGTCTGTTTTGGCTTGGTTTCTAATGCTGGATGCCCTTCCTAATGCCAACCACTTTACAGTATGTAGTGAGTGCTTCTTACATGGCATCAGGAAAATAGTGCTTTTTATGTGACACCAAATTAAATTGAAAGTTAATCTTTTTCTAAACCAGAAGTCAATCAACAAGCCAATCCTTTTCTCTGTTGTGTGGAGTTGAACAGATGAAATAAGGTCCTAGATAAGGTCACTCGGTCAAGTCTTTCCTTGAGATATGTTTAGTGAATGTGTGTTGGTGCTATTTTAAGGGGACAATGTTGCTATGACCCTGAGCTGAAAAAGGTAGCAAAAAGGGGCAAGTATGAAAACTTTTTAAATGGTTTGCAGATGGACTTTGAGGATCGACTGAAACTCCAATAGAGCACAACCTGAATTAACAACTCAATCAACGTAGACCAAGTGAACAAATAAAGGGAACCTACAAATGAATCACACATTTCTTACCTCTGAACCTGCATCAAATCTGTTTGTACCCGATACATTCTACTATCACCCTTTCTGTATTGCCAGTCATCATTCCTGCTCCCTTGGGTTACCTCATTCTCTTACCACTATAAGAATAGTAACAGAGGTCTATTTCTACACATCACTCTCCCCTCTACCATCTCATTCCAGTCATTATTTTTCTACCATTATATTATTGCTCTCTTTACCCATTCATCCTGGTCTTTCTTTTCTATTGCTCTGTCCCTCTCTTTCTCCCTTCTATTTACTCTCTTCAGCACATTTCTTTGAGTGAACATACATATTGTAGAGTTATAAGAACTACTTTTGTTTTTTTGCTTTTTACTTCTTGGGGCTGGAGGAAGGGGCAGTGCCCATGACTTTTGTAGGCTCTCCTAGATTAGTAAGACTGATGCCAGTAATGTTCCAATGCCTGCAGAAAAGTACAAGCAGGGAAGGAATTCCAAGGGGTTGACACTCTGGGAAAGAACTGGGCATAATGATTAGTGCAGGGCCTAAGGGGTTGGATACAATAGGGATAATGAGAGGAGAAATGAGGAGTGGGTCAAGAACACTCGAGAGAAAGTGATATGAACCCAACTAGTTCTGAGGAGCAGAGGCTATTACAGTAGCAGTACAAAAGACAGAGAGAGGAAATAACATGTCTGAGTCAGAAGTTGGAGCAAATCTTTAACCTTACAATGTACAAGGCAACTTCACCAATGGAAGCACGATGACAAAATGCACCCAGTCTATTCAGTAAAATGGCTGGCAAACAAGTAGAAACAATGTAGAAACACTTTTTAGTCTTGCGGAAGACATGCCATCTACTCTAATGCAGGTGTTAGAATAAAATCCACCAAATTCACACAGTGAAGTGGTAAATAACAAACAGGAAAGGCATCTACTGGTAGAAATCAAGTCAAAAATGGAATGTATAAATAAGATCTAGTTTTTAGACCCATCCTAGAGAGAGAGTAGTAACTCCAAATAAGGACAGACTCAGACTCATATCATATATCCACCACATACATCA
>NC_142930.1:131651574-131709074 GCF_046866305.1 Octopus bimaculoides
TTTTTAAACCGAATGTATTTTTTCTGATGTTATATGTATTCCTGAATGATTAGTGTAAAGAAATTTTGATTTATTAAGTCTCTTAATGAATTCTTTATACTGAAATATATATTGAAGAAGATAAATATGTTCATTTGAATATATACGTTTTTGCGTCGTAACTCCTTTATTATTATTTATATACATAAATAAATGAATTACATCTCTTTTTATTTATTTTATTAACATACCTCTTATTGTGAAAATATTGGTTAAACTAATATTGTTATCTGTACAACTATACTGATACTCTATTTAGACTAAAAGAAAAAAACCTATTTGACCCATATACCTAGGGTTTTAATTCCTCAACATTTTGATAGTAGTAAAATGACCTGGCACTACTCTGACCAGGGATACCTTTATAATCTAATACATTTATAGCCTTGTCCATGCATACTGCTTACACCTTCCCTTTCCTTAGAAGTAATTGTCCCTTATGCTATCACCACTAGATAAGAGACAATAAAATCAGAGACAGAACTTTTGTCTAGAATCAATTACTAGCCTGATAGACTCGGCTATGTCAAGATGGATTTATGTATTCTTCCTCCCACTTGGATTTTTATGTATTCTTTCTCCCACTTGGATTTGAAATGTTGCCACAATTATAATATGTCTATTCTACTGTAATTTTCTGCATTTTCGTGCAGTTGAAGATTGCTCTTCATATTGCATTTAATGTAATGCTCGCATTACTTAAATAAATGGAGTAGCATGAAACGTGCGTACTGCAATCATCTTTGAAATCCGTGTTGCTTATTTTGATTTTTTGATTACCTATCCTTTTGGAATGGTTTTTGTATAATACCATACCATACAATATTCTGGTGCCTACGCATAAGTACCATATTCAATCTTGAATCTAAATCTAAACCTTCTACATTATATATATATATATATATATATATATATATATTATATATATATATATATATATATATATATATATATTATTATTAATTTTATTACTAAAAATTAATTTTATTACTAATTGACGATTCCCTGCCCTGCATATCTATATATATATATATATATATATATATATATATATATATATATATATCAGATAGGAGCCTGGTACAGCCTCTGACTTGTCCTCAGTCAAACCGTCCAACCCAAGCCAGTATGGAACGCAGACGTTAGACGATGATGATGATATACATACATATAAATATATATATAAATACATATATACACACATACATACAGATATATATATATATATATATATACATAAATACATACAAATATATATATACACATGCATAATGATATATATATATATATATATATATATATATATATATTCACACACATACACACACACTCATATATATATATATAAATATATATATACTTACATACATAAAATGTATAAATATATATACACATACATGCATAAAAATACATATAAATATATATATATACACATACATAAAAAGATATATATAAATATATACACATACATACATAAAGATATATATAAATATATACACATACATACATAAAGATATATATAAATATATACACATACATACATAAAGATATATATAAATATATACACATACATACATAAAGATATATATATATATATATATATATATATATATACACACACAAACATTTACACAAACACATACATACAAAGAAACATACATACCTACATACTCACATATATGTAAAAGTGTGTTTCAGGTTTTGTGAGGGTCAAGGAGTACTTACTTGTAGAGAAGGTTACTTGGTTATAATCTATATGATTTTTCACATATACTTTAACATTGTCATGTGATGTTCAAATTATATACATGGGAAGTGGGGTTGGGATGGCTAAGTGAGCGAAGTGCTGGGCTAATTGCATTACTAAACACATCCATAATTGTTGTTGTCATTCCTCCTTGGTTTCTAGTTCAAATGGTACTAGAGACAACTTTGACTTCCATCTTTGACCCAGTATTTTACTAAGACAGGCGTGATTAATTAATCTTTCATTAAAAGTGACCTAGCATACAACTAAAGAACAAAAAAATTATTATTCAAGTTAATTATATTATTTGATGGGAATACCAAACTAAACATTCCCATTAGTTTGGTTTATCTTTCCCATTCTAAGTTCAAGTCAAAAGACTGTGAGTTGGTAGAGTCATTAAACACAGTGGACAAAATGCTTAGCAGTATTTATTCCAGCTCTTCAAGTTCAAATACCATGATTTTTTATTTATATTCTACATGGTCAATAAAATAACGCTAAACATTTTGTAGTCAATTTATCTGACAATAAACTATTCCTGTTCACATATCAGCCCTGAGAGAAATTATTATTATTATTATTATTACCTCTACCTTGGTGAAGGTGGAGGTATTGTTTTCAGTCACGTTTATTTGTTTGTTTGTCTGTGGACAAGATATCTCAAAAACCGCTGGGTGGATTTGGATGAAACTTTCAGGGATGTTTGGCCTCATGACTGGCGCGAACTGATTAGATTTTGGAATCAATCCAGTACTGGACGAGGATTCTGGATTATTTTTCCAGTTGTTTTACTTAACTTTTGAGAGCGGTCGGGTGCATTTTTAGTATTCTCATTTGTGAGAGCAGTCGAGTTTATTTCAGATATTCTCATTTTAAAAATCTTCTTTGATATTAGTACTTTACACTTTTTGGAATTCCAGTTGTCACTGTAGATGTTATCTTTTCGATATAAGAGAAAAAATTTTAATAATACAAAGCTAATGGAGAATGCATCCATAGAATAATCCATATATTTATTATAATAGTCAATTCATGTTGCCCCCCCCCCCCCCAAAACACGTGTAGGCAACATGAATTGACTATTATAATAAATATATTGATTATTCTATGGATGCATTGTCCATTGTATGTATCTAGCACTATGGCTTTCTCTATTTCTAAGTTAAGGGTAAAAATAAAGCAACCCTGCAAAACACAACTGATCTCTACACACAGAATAACAGCAATCAAATAACAACAGCAGAGTGCACAACAAACATCAGCAATCTGACTGTCGCCTGTACTCTTGACAAGAGATGCCAGTGAGTCTTTTACACCTAGCAAGCTCGTTCGTATTAGCCCGAGTTGCCGGATAATTTTTCGTTCCTTTAAGAATATTGCAGAACGGAAACTTTTCATAGATTGGAATTTAAATCCTAATCTCTATAGAAATTGATTGTTTCAAGAAAACATTGAATTTGAATTACTTCTAATTTTTCCAGTTATAGATAACAACTTGGGCTTTAACTTCTGAGCGTGAGTCAGGTATATGTGAATGATGTTAAGAGAATGTCTGATACAAATGATATTTTTTTACATAGGGCACCTCTAAGACAACCACCAGATGCTGAATGAAATTAAATGAACTGCGATTAGGCTCAATAAAAGAAGCCCGAGTTATTGGCTGAAATTATATACTTGAAGTCAGTGCTGGTAGAAATTAAATCAGCTTGCAAATACATGTTCACTTTATTAAATTTATACTCAGGCTAAGCCTGAACAGCCCGAATGCCGGAGTCGCCACTGATATATATACATTTATTTATTTGAAAGAATGAGTAGAGATGGCTTGAAACTCATATCAGAGTAACTCACTGTAAACATTATTATTAAGATGAAAATAAAAATTATCCCTTCAAAAAAGCCATCTCTACTCATTCTTTCAAATATATATAATACTGTACCAAAAACTTTCTCTTAATTATTATACTATATATACACATATATATATATATATATATATATATATATATCTGTATACCCTATGTATGTGTGTCTTTCTGTTTATCTTCCACCACCACTTGACAATTAGTTGGTTTGTTTACATCCCTGTAACCTAGTGGATCAACAAAATAGACCAATGGAGTAAGTTCCAAGCTTGAAAAATTAATACTGAGGTCAATTTGTTCAACTAAACTCTTTAAGGTGGTACCCCTGCATGGCTGCAGTCCAATGACTGAAACGAGTAAAAGATAAAAAATAAATATGGTGTATGTGTTAGTTTTGAAGCTTCTGATAGATGAGACATAAATTTTCTCCTAGATATGATGCTTGTCTATCACAGATACCATTTACAGATTCTCAACTGCAATGTATTCCAAGGAAACAGTGGCAACAAACTTAGAAGCACTTCTTCTCAAGAATTTTCAGTTATATGTACCTTGCCTTATCAGCAGTACACAGTATTTTGACACTAACAACATGTACAGATATCAACTAATAAATTACTAACAGGGGAATCTATGTCCTGCTCAACCTGCTAAATTTCTCTCAAAATACACTATCATTAAAAAAAAAAAAGAAATACATGTTGGATATATATATAGTCTGAGATAAATTCTATCAGAAAAGACATTTTGCCTTTGATCATAAGTCTACTCAATCAGGGAAGACCTGGGGCTAAATAACAACAGCTGCTAATGATGCAAAAAAAAAAAAAACCCATTAAATTTCTGGACAACCTTGCTTATTTTCTTTTCTTTGAAAAATCGAAAAAATGTTTCAGTTACAACAGATAAATTATTGTTTGTTTTTGTTTGATAGAGTAATAGGGAATCCCCACCCTCTCTCTTTAATCAGTGTCCCTTCACGTACTGAACATTCATTTAAACTCTCAAATGTACTGCTTCAATATATTGAAATAAAATACCATAGATGTTTAAAGATTTGTTAAATTTTCTCAGTTTAATTATCATCCAGAATTATGTAATAAAAATAGGAAGAGTATATGCATTCATACACCCATGTTGGAAGTCAACTTGAGACTGAGACCACTTCCTAAACTCATTAAGACAATGCAAAATGTTCTGAGAGCCCAAGAAGTTCCTGTGTGTGAATTTGTATGGAGTGGATAAAGTGTTGCACAGTACTGAAACCACTTTTCAACTACAAAACCATTGGCACAACAAAAGTCGAGATGACCAGAAAGCAACTGCATTTTAGGTTTTTTTTTAAATATAAATTTACCCTCTTTAAGAAAGAAGTTCTAATGAGAACTAGTTGTTGTTCTTGATCACTCCCAGTGGTTCACATGCTTGTTAACCCACATCTAGGACCCTAACAGGTGCTATTACTCCAGGTTAGAATGGACCTGAGAACAATAGTAGCTAAGAGGTGATTCCACATTCCACAGAATTCCCAGACCAGAGACCCACAACTGGATGCAGTTTAAAGTCACACACATGCATATAAACTTAGCCCTTACTTGTATGTGAACATGACCTTGTAGCTTGAACCACACTTTTGCTGTGAGCATTGTCTCTCTCACCCTTGATCCAGCAAAGCATCAAGGAATGTGACAGCTGGTGTTAGAGAGAAAGAGAGCTACACCAATACTAGGCTGGTACTCGTTTTCAATTGAACATACTGAAGCAACATGCATTGCTCATGGACACTCAACCTGGGTATTGAACCTCAGAACTTTATAATCATAAATCTGATAACTTTAACCACTAGGCTATATGCTTTCAAATATACAAGCATGTGACAAAATCTGCTTCAATAAATTCTGTCTGACACATGCAAGCATGGACAAGTGGATAATAAAACAACGATGATGAGGATGAAGATGATGTATGTGCATGTGTATATATATATATCTTATATATAAATGGCGATTTCTATCTTTCTGTCTGTTACCATCTTGCTGCCTATACCAGCAAATCAATCTTCACAAAACTTTGCATACATGTTAAAATAACATCCAGTTCAATTATAGGCTAATTGGATTTCAATAAAAATCGATTATGGGCCCCCTACAGGGGTTGGGCTATTAAATGATAAAATGAGAAGGGTGCAAAGAATATTACATTGAGGGAAATGTGGTGGCATAATGAGGGTGGGTGATATTAGGGAAGAGAAGGAGACAAAGAGACACACAGAGAGAATGAGAGACAGGGACAGAGCAGGAGAAAATGTGTTTACTGAAGGAACAGCGAATTTTAATACTTTGTTCTTTAAATTTGATCTATCAGTTAATGCATGCGCTTTAGTGAATTAACTGTCTTCCTGGGTCTCCCTCTTCCACGGGCACCATTCACTTTCATAGACTAGTACTTCTTTTAACAGCTGTCTTCATTTATACACATCACATATCCAAACCAATATAGTCTTCTCTCTTGCATGCTACATTTGCTTCCTCTTATGCCCAACTTTTCTCTGAACACATTTGCACTTTGTTATCCATGCACATTGATGTTGCACATCCTACGAAGAATACTGCCTTCATTTCTCTCTAGTTTATGCATGTCTTTTTCATTCAGAGACCATGTCTCACTACCATGGAGTATAGCCATTCACACACAAACATCATATAATCTACCTTTCACTTAAAGAAAGAGTCTTTTTGCTGCCAAGAGGTAATAACTCTCTGAACTTCCTCCATCCTAATCTTATTCTGGAAACAATACTTTCAGAGCATCCTCCATCATTGCTAATTTGGTCACCTAGATAACAGAAACTATCTACAACCTCAAGAGAGCCTCCAAGGCATTTGAGAGAGTCTAAGCCCTGTGTGCCCTTAGTGCTTATCACTAAGGTAGAGTACACATTTCTTATTCTTTGACAAGAACAGTATTGATAATGACTTCAGAGTTTCAACTAGCTAAGTCATCAGTGGACTGTTCAATGATGGCTTAACCAGCCAAAACGTCGAAATCACTGTCAATACTATTCTTATAAGGCATATGTACATATGTATAACAACAATAAGTAAATGACTAGATGCATGTATGTTATATACATAAAAAGTGTGGAATGAAAACTTGTTAAACACTCATGACACAACAGCACTTAACTCTTCTGAATCAGCCTCTTAAACCTACCAGCTGTCATCTTATTTTAATGACTCTTCATAATGGAATGGCATGGTACTACTCTTAATTGCAATTACCTCAATCTACATTTCTTCCATTCACTCTGTAGTTGTCCTTTCACTACGCCCACCACCTTTATCTCTGGCCCTGTTACTATAATCTCTTTCGTCTCTTTTTTAATTACGATATTTACTACCCCCACCTCTCTCTCTCTCTCTCTCTTACACACACATTCTAATTAATTAATCTCTTATATTAATATCATAATTAGTGGCATATGTGAACTGACTGAATTCAGGAACTGAAATTAGATCTGAAGCTCCGTTTGCCAAAGTTCTACAACTGCCCTCTTTTACAGTTCCCATGATGATGATGATGATGATAATAATAATAATAATAATAATAATAATAATAATAATAATAATAATAATGATGGTGATGATGATGGCTTCAAATTCTGGCACAAGGCCAGCAACTTTAAGGAGAGAGATAAGTCAATTACATTGACCCCCCTCCTCCCCCCACTCCAGTGTCCAAGTGGACAAATATTTTATCAACCCCTGAAAGGATGAAAGGCAAAGTTGACCTCAGTGGAACTTGAAACCAGAACATAAAGAGCTAGAAGAAATGCCACGAAGTAATTTGTCCCAACTCACTAATAATTGTACCAGCTTTCAACCTTATACAACAACAACAACAATGATAATAATAATAAGCCTTTCTACTAAAGGCACAAGGCCTGAAATTTGGTGAGAGGGGACTAGTCGATTACAGTGACCCCAGTGTTTCACTGGTACTTAATTTACTGACCTCGAAAGGATGACAACGTCAACCTTGGTGGAATTTGACCTCAGAATGTAGCAGCAGACAAAATACTATTAAGCATTTTGCTTGGCGTGCTAACGAGTCTGCAAGCTTGCAACCTTATTGATAATAATAATAATAACAATAATCTACAAAAGTAGACCTGTCGACCTGCAGAAAATTACCATCCTATATTCTCCAAGAATCCTCAAGGAACATTCTTGAGATTTGAGGAGATTTGTGGTCACTAAACATCAGGATAATATACCTGCTATCTAAATTAGCATACACTAGCCTAATAACAACTTATACCATTGCATTTTATAGGGAGACCTCTATCGATTTAATCAACCCAAGTACTTGATGGGTACTTTATTTTATTGAAACCAGGAGTATGAAAGCCAAAGCTGACCAGAGTGAGATTTGAACATAGATTGTAAAGGTCCATAACTAAATACTTCAAGTCCCTTTGTTTGCTGCTCTAAAATTTCAACTTTCCAGAATAATTGTTTCTATCTTTAGTAAATGATCAGAAATTATAGAGGAGGAATCTAGCTGATTGAAACTACCCCAGTCCAAACTGGTACTTTAAAGTTAGACACTTCGGAGCAGTGAAAAGCAAAGTTAACCCTGGTGGAGCTTGAACTAAGAAAGTAGAGGGATGAAACTGAATTCTGTGGGACACACATCTCAGCTTTGTTTTGCTTCTGTTACTTCACCTACATATTAGGATAGACTTTGGGTTAAAAGGACAACAGCAACTGCATCACCATTAGCAGACAACTTTTTATACCACATACCATGTGGTATAAGAAGGACTATTAGATCATCATCATCATCATCATCATCACTAGTATTACCATCATCACCACTGAAATCTTACTCCTCATCATCACCTTCATTAGTTAAGCACCCTTACAGAGATGCTTGGTAACTACGGTTTTGCAGACAGGCAGCCATCTTGCTGAGAGCTAAAAGTCTGGAACTGGGAAATACTGATTGGGAAATGTCATTATTAAAACAACTGAAGGTAACATATGAATAACAGCTGGATATATACATATATCATCATCATCATCATCATCGTTTAACGTCCGCTTTCCATGCTAGCATGGGTTGGACGATTTGACTGAGGACTGGTGAAACCGGATGGCAACACCAGGCTCCAGTCTGATTTGGCAGAGTTTCTACAGCTGGATGCCCTTCCTAACGCCAACCACTCAGAGAGTGTAGTGGGTGCTTTTACGTGTCACCCGCACGAAAACGGCCACGCTCGAAATGGTGTCTTTTATGTGCCACCCGCACAAGCCAGTCCAGGGGCACTGGCAACGATCTCACTCGAAAATCCTACAGGAGCCAGTCAGGCGGTACTGGCAACGGCCACGCTCAAAATGGTGCATCTCATGTGCCACCCGCACAAGAACCAGTCCAGGGGCACTGGCAACGATCTTACTTGGCTTGCCGGGTCTTCTCACGCACAGCACATTTCCAAAGGTCTCGGTCAGTAGTCATCGCCTCGGTGAGGCCCAATGTACGAAGGTCTTGCCTCACCACCTCAGCCCAGGTCTTCCTGGGCCTACCTCTTCCACGGGTTCCCTCAACTGTTAGGGTGTGGCACTTTTTCACGCAGCTATCCTCCTCCATTCTCACCACATGTCCATACCAGCGCAATTGTCTCTCTTGCACGCCACAACTGATGCTTCTAATGTTCAGCTTTTCATATATATATATATATATATATATATATATATATATATATGCCAGCATGGAAGGTGGACGTTAAATGATGATGATGATGATGATATATAATGTGTGTTTGTGTAATAGATGGATGGAGGAAGTTTAAGTAGAGAGAGAGAGAGAGGGAGAGAGAGAAGGGGAGAAAGAGGGGGAGAGAGAGAGAGGGAGAGAGAGGGAGAGGGAGAAAGGGAGAGAGAGAGAGAGAGAGAATGTTTTTGATAGATCAACTGAGAAAGATAGTAATAAATTAGAGAGCATACTAGTGATGATGATGATGATGATGATGATGATGATGATGATGATGATGATGATGATGATGATGGCATGATGGTGCAGGAGATGATAATGTTTGTGATGCTGATGGGGATAAGAATGTGATGATAGATAGCAAAAGACAGAGAGGGTTTTCTTTTCCATTGCTTATTCAGAGATGGTGGAAAAGAGAACAATAATACCCAAGACCATTTTTCTGCAAAGCCTCAAAGACAGATTGGTGGTGGGATGCAGAGAGGGAGGAATGGTACCACGCATTTGGTCTGAATACTTCTAGCAGAGTGGACTCTGCGAAAGGCACTCAAGGATCAGGGTTTCGACATGAATGTGGTCAATGAGTTAAGTCTACTACCCAAGACCAGATAGTGTCCATCTGAATGGAGCTCTTACACAATGTCTGTGCATTAGGTTTCACTGACAAAGAGTGGAGCAACCTGAGGTTATAGGTAGAAGACACTTTAATAAGGTGCCACATGGTAGGATTGAAACCCTGATCTTATAAGACTATAAGGCAAATTTTTTAACCTTATATATGGCTAAGCCTGCATCTGGACAACATTGATCAGAACGAGGACGGCCATAACAATAATGTTAATGGTGACAGCAATGGATATCATGAGAGTGGCAGTGGTGGTGGTGCTGCTGCTGCTGGTGATGATGATGATGAGTAATAAAAAGTGACCTGCTCTGTCAACACTTGCATACATAGCTGAGTAATTAACTTAAGTGATTTGGGGTTTGGGTTTTTTTTGGGGGGGTGGTTAGAATCTCATGTTACTTTGGATAATTTTGTTAAGAGTAACCCAACTAGCTTGTTAGCTAAATAGGTAGATGGATCCATTTATACAGTTTAAAGGTGGTTTGATGTACTTAGTTATCACTTATAAGCAAGTTATGACATAGTAGCTTACTCTGTACTCCTGCTAATTGTTTTAGGTGCTTGTGAAGTTGTGAACAAACCTACAACACTGTCTTGGTTCTCTCACTCTTGATCCAGTGGGACATTTGGGATGTGATAGCTGAAGGAGAAAGAGGGCTACACCAAAGTTGCACTGGCAGGGCCTTCTTTTATTTTCAGCCAAATAAACTGGAGCATTGTGAAATATCATGCTAACTCAAAGACACAACATGCTGCCCAGTCTAGGAATTGAACCCACAACCAATAAGCCATATACTTTCATGTCTAAAATGGGAAAAATAAGATGGATTTAACACACCACTGCACCACCACAGCAGAGGACAATATCATGAAATCTGTATTTATCTTTTATTCATTTGTCATTGGACTGTGGCCATGCTGGGGCACTTCAGTACATATTTTAAAAGTCTGGTACTTATTCTATTGATCTCTTTTGCCAAGCTATTAAGTTACAAAGATGCAAGCAAACCAACATCAGTTGTCAAGTAGTGGGGGTGGGGTACTGGCACTCTGTCAGTTACGATGACAAGAGTTCCAGTTGATCTGATGAATGGAACAGCCTGCTCATGAAATTTACATGCAACTGGTTGAGTACTCCACAGACACACAGGCCCTTAATGTAGTTCTCAGGAAGATTTAACATGACCCTCTGAATGCAACTAGGCTAGTCTGTTAGATTACAGGTGCAACTCACTTTTGCCAGCTGAGTGGATTAGAACAATGCAAAATAAAGAGTCTTGCTCAAGGATACAACGTGCTGCCAGGTATTAAACTCATAACCTTAAGACTGTAATCTGAATACCCTAACCACTTGGCCACATACCTACACAAACACACACACATATACATACACACACATACACATAAAAAGCATCATCTGAATTTGGCCAATGCCAATGTCCCCTGAATGGCTCCCGTACCAGTGGCACATAAAAAGCACTATCCAAATGTGATCGATGTCAGGCCTACCTGATTGGCTCCTGTGCTGGTGGCATGTAAAAAGCATCCACTACACTCTCGGAGTGGTTGGCATTAGGAAGGGCATCCAGCTGTAGAAACTCTGCCAGAGCAGAGTGGTGCCTGGTGCAGCCACTGGCTTTTCAGACCTCAGTCAAACCATCCAACCCATGCCAGCATGGAAAGTGGACGTTAAACGACGACGATGACGATGATGATGATAAATTAGAGGCCTCAATAAACATGCAAAGTATTCTTTAACACATAACAGAAAGGTTCTGATTTCCAGTACTTAGAGTTACTTGTTTCCCATCATTGATGGGTAGACAAAGCCTTGCAAGGTTTTGATTGTCCCAGAGCTATAGTAGACAACATCTGTAAACGAACTTTAAATGATGATGATGATACACATTTTTCATCTACCAAATTCACTCACAAAACATTGTTCAGCCCAGGGTTATAGTAGAACACACTTGCCCAAGGTGTTGTGCAGTGGGACTGAATGCAAAAGCGAACTTCTTAACCACAAAACCATACCAGAATGCTAAAGGATATTGTGAGAAACAAAAGGCCAATGTGGGTTAAACAAAATGTATATTTTAAACAACATTATGTCATGTTGACAAATATATTGTTATCAAATATATGCTTTCAATTTATAATGAAAGAATAAACAAATAGATAATATTCTGCAGTTCTGTACACTTCATCAAAGAAAAGACTAAATAAATATATTAAGACATTCTTTTGATTTTGTAGATCAATTATACTTTACATGTTACTTGGTATATAAACACCACAGAGGATTGAGGTTTATCGATGTTAATACAGTATACACATTTGAAGAATGCTGTGATGGAATACAAGTAAATTAATATACTAAGCATTCTTCCTCAAAGGCTTCAGAAATACTTATTCCCCAATATAAACAACAAAGATAAATATCAAACATTAAAACTAAATATGGATAGACTACTTGAGAAATATTTTTCCAAGTATTGTGGATAAAAGTACACCGTTATTGATTGAAAAGATTGCTATTTATAGCAATTCCTATTTATATCACTTCGTTCAAATATATTACAAGTTTACCAAAGACATCCAAAGAAAATTGTCAAAGCCCCTTATTATTATTATTATTATTATCATCATCTTCATCACTATTACTATTATTATCATCATTACTATTAGTACTACAACTATTATTATTATTATTATTATTATTATTATTATTATTATTATTATCATCATCATCATCATCACCATCATCAACAAAGAAGAAGAAACTGTTGGTGGTGTTGATGATTGTGGTGGTGATGGTGGTGTTCAGAATCATTGCTTTTCATAGTCAGACTGACCATCATCTAGAGATAAGATGGCAATTCTCCAAGACAATATGAGAGCCTCTACATGACCTCTCAGGTTGTAAAAAATAGAAGCTGAATTGCCTGCAAATCACACTCTATCATAATAAAAATAGAATTGCACATTGAATAATATCATTGCAGCCAGAACATTTTTGAACATAGATCTGCTCAACCAGGCTCGGCTTCAGCTGAACAACTACAACATGACAATTGTGAAAGGACTTCTGTCTTCTTCCTACAAACATATCACTGCTAGTTGAGAGAAATCATTCTGTTTCTAAAAGTAATGGGCATTAAAGTAAAATCTTAACAATATCCTCTACAGGCCTATGTCATGAGAACATGTATATGAGAAAAGGATGTGGAAGACTTTATATGTATGTATATATATATATATAAATAAAGTCTTCCACATTCCACATCCTTTTCTCATATCCATGTTGCTAATTTGACATAGGCCTTTAGAGGATATTGTTATGTATGTATATACTGTAAAAACCCATGTAATTTACACACTTTTTTTTTTGCAAAAATAAAAATAAACTTTAGGTGTGTAAATTACATGAGTGGATCATTTCTAGAATTTTATTTGTAATATTTTTTTTGTTGAAAAAAGATGTACAAAACATAAAAATTTGTACCAGAAATTGACTCATTTAATGTCAAAATAAGTTTTTACAGAAAAAAACAATGGCTTAAATATGCATAATGAAGTTGACTTTTATTTATGCTGGATAATATAATACTTTTTCTGTATAAATTTACTAAAACCACTAAATGGTTAACTGGTTTTTTGAAGTCTGACGTTCATGCTGGTAAACATAGTCCGGGCCATATTTTACATTGCTTGGAGTTTCTACCTATCGCAATGGAGTAAGTATTTAATTTCTCTTTCACAGTAAAAGATTCATAAGTTCTGCTCGTATTGACATTATTGTCAATATGAGCAGAACTTATGAATAACAGTAATGACAAATTTTTAAGTTTGCTTCACATTTTATAAGTATGAAAGAGAATAAAATTTCGATACTCCATGTCAAAGGTTCCGACAAGAATAGTTGGAAAAGAATTCTGTTTATATAATCAATTTGATCAGACACCTTCCTCTGTCGGTTGAGTAAAGTGTCATCCAAGCTGATGTTTATTGGTAATTAAACTTAATTAGCAATACCTGTGCATATTGATCAGCTTTGTTTTTGTTGGTAATTCTTAACAACAATTTTTTCTGTGATTGTGATTTGAGAAGACATACAGCAGTATGCTAAAGATTGGACATAATCTTTATATATATATATATATATATATATAAATTATAGAAACTTCTTTCAAAATGCTAGCATGGGTGGAACAGTTTCACAAGAGCTGGCCAGGCAAAAGCCTACAACAGACTACTGTGACTGTTTTGGCAGGACATTTACAGCTGGATGCCCTTCCTAACACCAACCATTCAGCAGAGTGGACTTAGTGCTTTTTACATGGCACCAGCACAGGCAAGGTCAGTTTTGGCAAAGTTTTTACAGCTGGATGCCCTGCCAAACACCAACCACTTTATAGTGTGGATTGGGTGCTTTTAAGTGGCACCTGCACTGATAGGGTCACCCTAAATAAAAAATCTTTTCAGGAGCCCTTAAAATATTATTGTGAATTCCTAATTTACTATTTTACTATGTGGACCTCCATAAAATCTTATATGGATCCTGGTTGAGAACCTTTGTAGTAGGGTGTAGAGTGAAGGAAACGGCTGCTATTTCTAGTAGGTTGAGTGACTATGTAGAGGTTCCCAGTATGTAGTAGTAATAGGGATAGCTATTAAATATATATATATATATATCATCATCATCATCATCATCATCGTTTAACGTCCACTTTCCATGCTAGCATGGGTTGGACGACTTGACTGAGGACTGGTGAAACCGGATGGCAACACCAGGCTCCAATCTAAATTTGGCAGAGTTTCTACAGCTGGATGCCCTTCCTAACGCCAACCACTCAGAGAGTGTAGTAGGTGCTTTTACGTATCACCTGCACGAAGGCCAGTCATGCGATACTGGCAACGGCCACGCTCGAAATGGTGTCTTTTATGTGCCACCCGCACAAGCCAGTCCAGGGGCACTGGCAACGATCTCGCTCGAAAATCCTACGGTAGCCAATCAGGCGGTACTGGCAACGGCCACGCTCAAAATGGTGCATCTCATGTGCCACCCGCACAAGAGCCAGTCCAGGGGCACTGGCAACGATCTTACTTGGCTTGCCGGGTCTTCTCACGCACAGCACATTTCCAAAGGTCTCAGTCAGTAGTCATCGCCTCTGTGAGGCCCAATGTACGAAGGTCTTGCCTCACCACCTCAGCCCAGGTCTTCCTGGGCCTACCTCTTCCACGGGTTCCCTCAACTGTTAGGGTGTGGCACTTTTTCACGCAGCTATCCTCATCCATTCTCACCACATGTCCATACCAGCGCAATCGTCTCTCTTGCACACCACAACTGATGCTTCTAATGTTCAGCTTTTCTCTCAAGATACTTACACTCTGACGGGTATTCACATTGACATTACACATCCAACGGAGCATATATATATATATATATATATATATATATATATATATATATATATATATATATATAGTAGAGGTAGTTATGGTGGTGGTGGTGGTGGTGGTAGTAGTAGAGATGACAGTGGTAAAATAATGGTAGTTGTATATGATGTATGACAGTAGCAGTAGCAGTGATAGTGACAGTATATGTGAAGGTAGTGCTAGTGCTAGGAGACATAGTGGAATTGTTGTTGTTGTTAGTGGTGGTGGTGGTGGTAGTAGAAGCTATGATTGTTATGAAAGAAGACAACAACATCAGCAAAAACAACAAGGATTTCAATTATAACTGTAAACCGTTGTTTTCCCCTCCTCCGCCTCTTTCTCCTCCTCATGCTTTACAATCCATTAAACCCTTTCTAAACAATTCTATGAATCAGTAAGTCTCCACCACCACTGCTGCTGCCACCACCACTACCACCATCACCACCGCCACCACCACTGTGATGTTCCTGAAACTAAGAATGCAAAAGCAAAGATCTTAACTAGAACCAAATGTTTGTTCCTTCTGGATGCTAAAGAACTGTCTTTTACATCCAGCTGGAATTTGGCTGGAACGCAGTCGGAGTCATTTCCAATTAATCACCAATCCAGTAATTGGTCAGTTCTTTCTTTCTTTCTCTTTCTTTTTACATTGCATAAATAATCTTTTATTTTCATTTGTTTCAGTTACTGAACTGTGGCCAAGCTGGAGCACCATATTAAAAGATTTTAGTCAAATAGATCCCAGTACATAGTTTTTCTTTTTTTGGTCCAGTACTTGTTCTATCATTCGCTTTTGCTAAACCACTAAGTTACATGCACATAAACAAACCAACACCAGTAACAAAGACACACATCCACACATACAACGGGCTTCTTTCTGAATGAATTTGGCAGCTGGAAACTGCCTTTGTGTCTGTGCTTGTCCCCCATCACTAGTGTTCGGTGTGTTTATGTCCCTGTAACTTAGCTGTTGGACAAACAAGGCCAATAGAATAAGATCTAGGCTTTTTAAAAAAATAGTAAATACTGGGGTCGATTTGATTGATAAAAATTCTTCAAGGCAATGCCCCAGCATGGCCACAGTGTAATGAATGAAACATGTAAAAGATGAAAGATAAAAGAGGAAAGAAACTTATAACAGACATATGTAACATGATCCTAGTGATTACCTGATCAGACTCCCAACTGGTTGGGAAGTTGTTCTAAGAGACTATATCAGCATATACCCCAAGTAGTTTGTTTAAACAAGGACCATAAGGGTGTTTTGATGTTGCTCCCTGGAAATTACCCAAACATTATTCCTTGTTTATTTAGTAAACATTTTACGCTCATTACCACTTTAATTAAAATATTTGATAAAATATAATTTCTTTGAATGTTTGTTGTTTTTGTTTTTGTTTACATTAAATTAAAGAACAAAACAAAGATAAAAGTAAATAAAAAACAAAATAGTGTTTAAAACAACACAAGAACAGAAAATAAAGTTTTGCTCTTATTTTAACCCTTTAGTATTTAAACTGGTTGAATCAAGCCCAAATAGTCTTCCTGTTACATGTTCAAACCAGCCAGAATTAGCCTCTTGCCCCTACCCAACAAAATCTCTTCATTGAAATCTCAAAATTACAAAATAATGCATGATTAATGCAAAACAAGGTAAAAAAATAAGCATTACATTATACAGAGTAACATAAATGCTAAGGGGTTAAATTTTGTAACAATTTCTGCAAGAAAGGTTTAAGTAAAATGACATTATTATTCCATGGGGTAAGAAGGTAAGTTGGTAGATTCATTAGCATGCTGGACAAAATGCTTAGTAGCATTTCTTCCAGCTCTCTACATTCTAGGATCAAATTTCACTGAGGTCAGCTTTGTCTCATCTTTTTGGGGTTGATAAAATAAGTACCCAGTGGTGGATTGGTCAGGTTGCCAGCTTGCTCGATAGCAAGTGGGCCCCTGCACCTTTAGAATCCATATACGGGGGCCCATGTTAGTGTCTAAGGAGCCCATCCCCTCAAGTCTGAGAATTTTTTATTCATTCCTGGAAGGATGCATTATTTCAGCCTGGCTGTGTTCGTAGACAGTTGAAAAGAATACTTTTAAAAAAAAAAAAAATTAAATGATAGCTGTGGGTGGCCCCCCCTTGTAGTTGTGGGTGGGCCCCCTTAGTCTCCTGGCAACCAATATTTTTAAACCCAGTCTGCCACTGTAAGTGCCAGTTGAGCACTAGGGTCGATGTAATCGACTAGCTCCTTCCCCCAAAATTTCAGGTCTTTTACCTAAAGTAGAAAAGATTATTTCATGCAAAACAGTAAGAATCATCATCATCATCATCATCATCGTTTAACGTCCGCTTTCCATGCTAGCATGGGTTGGACGATTTGACTGAGGACTGGTGTCCAAACAATAATATATCTATTTATTCTTAATATGTTCTGGTTTATTTGAATAGGAATATCTGATCGCAGTCATTTTTCATCATTGAAAAAAATATCGCCTTCCTTCATAGAGAGTGTGTTCAATAACACTTGCAATTTCCAGACTTAGACCAGTAAATTGTGTTTTATGAACTCATAGCATCTAAAGGGAAGAGGTGTTCTTCATAAATGGAAAGCAACAGTGATAAAATATCAGAATGTATTAAGAATACATCCCTTATTGATATTATTATAAAATATTTTATTCATATTCCTCCCACCTGTCCAGTGTTGTTATTATTGAACACTGAGTCAGCCCTGATTGAAGATTGGACTCCCTTGTTAGCTCTTGTATGTTAATAGCAATGATAATGATAATGGTATTGACGACAATAGGGAAAAGAAAGCAAACATGCCAAACATCATAATTAAAACTCCAATGAGCCGGGTCTCCAGTCTGAAGTTAATGGCCTCTCTAACTCCTACCAGTTTCAGCTTCTCCCCACCAAAGATCATGCATGATGCCCTTCTTCTGATTAAGCCATGCAAAAATATAAAATTAATTACACATTTATATAAAATTGATAACACCAGTCTCATCATCTTAATTTCACATAAAGGAAGCAGTTAAAACCAGTGGGTCTCAACCTTTTTAATATCCAAGCCAGATCCAAAACTTGGACTTTTTTTGTTTTAGGGAGCAGCACCAAAAAAAGTAAAACACAAGTCAAAAGAAGAAAAAATTATTATGTTTATAGAGAGAAGGGAGAATGCTTGAGGGTTACATGCAACCTTGGGAGCTACAGTTGAGAACTGCTGGTCAAAACAGCATTTAATAGAAAAGAGGTGAGTGGTAAACAGAAAATAGAAGAGAGATTTTTCCTCACTGAAAACAGTAATTTTTTTTTTTCTTCTTTGCAATCAATGTCTCAATTTGCAAACACCCATAGCCAGGCATTCCTAATGCACCAATAAATACAGCCCAATACATACCATTATTAATGATTACCAGATTTAAATGACAAAACAACCTTGGATATAGCTATACTGCATCAAGGACAAACTGAATGGATTATCATGTTACTCTAATCTAGCTCCTCTTCCACTATTATACATACAACCAGATTAACAACTAAACATAAAGTGGAGTGTTGCTGGTTTAGAGAATAATCTGATAAAGATTAGAAAAGCTCGTAGATAATCCAAAAGCAAGAGATAGAGAGAAGATATATGTAAAAGATACTTATTGATTTCTGAAGGTACATATTTGGGTGGAGTCTTACTATAAGTTAATGTGCAAGCATGCACGTATATAAATATATACACACATATACACACACTCAAACACATACTGATTGGAATATCATCATCATCCTCATCATCATCATCATCACCAACATCAACATTTTAGAATCTATTTCTCCACACTAGCTCGGGTCATAAGGATCTGCACTATAGCATACTGCTAATCTTCTCAATCCTATATCCTATCATCTGTGAGACTCAACATCTTGAGATCCAACCTCCCTAATACTTCTCATCACTTCTTTGGGGGGTTTTTTCTGACTTAACATAACACAGCCTTTTGTCACCCAACAAAGATACAACATCTCTAAAATGCAGTCACATAATAACGACGATGATAATAATCCTGACTCTACAGAAAACTTGTTTGTTTTGCACAGCAAGAACTAAAAGACCAGTGCTAGGATACCTAAGTTTGTAGAAGCAACAATATGTTGAGTGAACAAACTGAATTCTTTCTACTATAGGCAGAGGGCCTGAAATTTGAGGGAAGGGGATAATCAATTAAATCAACCCCAGTGCAAAAATGGTGCTTATTTTTTTTCTGAAAGGATGAAAGACAAAGTCAATCTTGGTGGAATTTTGTGTCACTTTGATGGCATGCACTACTCTCTCACTCAATAATGATAATAATAATAATGGTTTCAAATTTTGACAAAAGGCCAGCAATATTAGAGGAGGGTGTAAGTTGATTACATCGACTTCATTGCTCAACTGGTGCTTATTTTATCGACCCCCCCAAAGGATGAACTGCAAAGTTGACCTCAACAGAATTTGAACTCAGATGTAATAGAGACAGTGGTTCTCATGGCTTTTGATCTTGACTGAATGGAGGTGTTATCATGTACACATTTTGTCTTGGTGTATATAATGGGCTACAGCAAATATTCTGCTCAATATAACAGATTTGCTTGTCAATTGCTTGACCTAAACCAGTTGAGCATGTCCCTAAGTAGCTGACAATATGTGCATCTCTGATCATGCGCAGGAGTGTCATAGCCATGTGTTGAGGAGAATTCTTTGGGATTTGAATAATTCACCCCTGGAAACATGGGCGTTTTGTACATCATCCTTATTCAGATACCTCTTGAATGGGATAGCTACTTGACCTGAAGAAAATTCCAACTGGGCCCCCATCTGCAAAGTCATGCACTATTTATATGAGACCACCACCATGTCGCACACATTTGGTTGTGAGGCATGTGCCTGGTGTACCCTTATCAGATGGGTAGTTATGATGGGTATATTGAGCTTTGTATATTTGTACCGCAGCATCATTTTGATGGCATGTGCTCCTCTCTCACTCAGTAACAATAATAATGATAATAATTCTTCTTAATTTTGGCCTAAAGCCAGCAAGTTTTAGAGAGAGATACTTGATTACATCAACTCCAGTGCCTGACTGGTACTTCAGCTTCCTGTCATAATAACGATGATGACAATTTATTTTTCACAGAGGGATCAGATAATGGGAATGTTATAAAGGCAGTTTACAATTTGTGTGGGTATCATCATCATCATCGTCATTGTTTAATGTTTTTCATGCTGGCATGGGTTGGACAAAATATGGTGGGGTAGAAGAATGCAATCCAGTATTTTAGAATAAGTCCAAAATTTAGTCATATAAACAAATAAAGGAAACCCTCCCACAAAGAACAAGAAACTAACACCTTAATACAATCAGATCACTCTACAACTAAGACCACATTCTACCCTGATCACCATCAGCAAACTGAGTCGTCTAAATTTTCTTCAAGTTTGGACAAACTACAAAGTTTCCTACATCATGAGGGAAGTGGAATTTTTTTACAAACTACTTCCCTGGTCAGTCATTATCTTTTTTTTTTTCATTTATTTTCAATGTCATCTTTCCCCTTCTCCTCTTTGATATAATCCTCCCTCATTCTCGTTCTGCTCATTCAGCAATTACATCAAATCCTCACAATTTAGAAAACTGTGAAGCCAAAGCGCTCCACTGAGATGGGAACTTCTTTATAAGAGACTTTCAGTCTCCTACATAGCTTTTGTCTGGGCTCATTTTGCATTTCTTATATCTTATTTTTTTCTGTTTTGTTTTATTATCCATGACTGACAGTTTCTCACACATCACCACTAAACATTGGAGACAAATTACAACTGCCCTAAACCTTTAACCTGTCCTATGATGGAGGTTTTAACTGCTCGGCTTCTTAGCACTTTGCCTTGTCATCAGCCTCTGGACCTGGTGGCTTTGAACATGAGATTTCATTTGCTTTCTCTTTGGATACCCCTAGAGCTACAAACTGATACTCTGGAAACAGCAATAGCTTCAGCCATGGTCCCAGAACTCTGTTGTTATTTCTATCACTGTTACTATCTGCCACTCTGTTTATTCTCTTTCCTATTTCTTTTTATTTCTAAGCAGAAGATGTTCATGTAGCCTTTACTACCATACATTTAGCAACTGAGCATTCTTCCCTGACACTACTAGTTGAACTGACCATCTTTCTGATCCTTAATAGGGTACAATTTTTGTGATAACCCTGTGGAGGTCAATACACACCACACATGTACAAGTGTAGTTGCAAGAGTCTCCCACACTTACTGCATGATTGTAATATTGTAGAACCCAGAAGCCAACATCTGTCGCAATATCCTAATTATAAACTTCATATTCCGGAAAGCTATACATTTCAGTATTAGCCATAAGTGTTTGACATATTATCTCTGCTTGTCTCCTCACTTGATTCTCACTCAAGACCAGACACAAAAACTTCCATATGTTCTACTATGGTCAACAACACAACACATCCTGTTACACATTGAACAAGGTTTCCCCCAGCTCTTCTTTAAGGGCATATACAATGTCTCCTTGTTATTTGAAAAACAGAAGCATGTCACCTTTCTCTTCTCTCTTTGTTGAGTAAATTCTTTAGACAAGGAAAGACTTGGGTCTTTCTGGACATTCCTTGTCCATTCCTTCTCTTTTACTTTGACCCAGCTCAAGTTGAGCCACTCCATTGGTCCAATAATGTTTACAAAACATTTAATGTTATTGCTGCTGCTGCTGCTGTTTCTATTGTTTTCCCCATTCAAATTAATGCTTTCAACACTAAATCTTTTTTGTATCTTTAAGCTTAAATAATTCCATTGTTTAAACTTGAAGCTTCATTTGATTTGTCACTTTTTATTGTTTTTCTGTTTTTTCTTGAAAATAATTTAGAAGCATGTTTGTTCACATGATTGAGGTTACAGTCACTATCACAATGGTGAGCACCTCTTCCTTACTGTTCCCGAAGCCATTTTGAATCACAACAATACAAATGGCTATTTCATTAAAAAAAAACATATAAACAGTTAAAAATGTCTGAAGACAAACGTTTCTTTATACTGCAGGTTTTAAAGGGTAGACTCTCAAACAGTCCAGAACCTTTTGTTAGTCATAAGTTAACCAGGTTAGAAATTACTTTTTTTTTTTATAGGGAGCTCTTGACTTAGACATCCATTTGTTTCAATCTACATGGTAATCTTTAGTAAATAAAAGTTTAGGCTATAGCTGCACAAGATCAATGTCTAGCCAAACAAAAACAAGAACAAGACAAAAAAAACAAAAAAACTCACAAGTATCAAATGAAAAAAAAACAATAAAGAAATTAAGGCCTTCACTAACAAGTGAGTATAGCTTGGTTACATGTATTGTGATTCAGTTTATTACTTTAGGGGGCCTATCTAGTCATGAGCAGCAGTCTCACCAACCTTTGGCTCAGCAGAACACTGAGGATGTGCCAGCTGGTGGAGAGAGAGGGGAGCAGAAGAACATGGCTGGTGCTCATTTTCACCTGGGTAAACTGCAGCAAAATGAAATGAAATGCTATGCTGAGGAATACAATACATCAATCAATCTAGGAATTGAATCTATGATCATAAGTTGAATATTCTAGCCATGGGCTACATAATCAAAAGAATCAACCACCTCATTTCCAGCTGCTCAGTTCTTGAAATACAGGATATATTCACAAATATGATTGCATAGACATTATATTTGTTGGGCAATATGTTGATGCTCGAGCATGAAAATTGGATAAATGGAATAAGTATGCCTAAATGCAGTGCTTTGTTAATGACAAGACTACAATACTTAGAGACCAAGAAGTCAAAGCAAATAACCCAGATAATATAATCAAAGACAGAAATGAAAATTTGTGCGGTTTGGTTTGACTTATTGATCCCTTTCAGCCAAAACTAAACTGTAAAAAAAAACAAAAAAAAACCGGAAGGCTGTCAAAGAATAAACATCTTGAAATGGAAATAATCAAAAGCAAGTATCACTGTGATACAAGTAATGGCCTTTATTTCCAGTCTTCTATGAAAACATGTCAAGCCATGAGGAAATATCTTGCGTGGAAATAACAGGCGGGGTTAACAACAGGAAGGGCATTCAACTACAGAAAATGTGCTTCAGTGAAATCCATTTGACCCAGGCATGCATGGAAAAGTGGATGTTAACACAATGATGAAGTATGAAAGTGAAAATGATATCAATAATAATAAAACAAGAATAAAACATGAAAACATTACAAACAATGCAAAAAGAAAAAGTAATCAAATATTGTACAGATAACACAGGACATACCATACTCTAACCCATACAGCAGATACTCTACACTACCTAGCAACGTAAGTTTACATACAATCATCTCCTAATTGTAGATATTGGCCAGGGAGAAAGAAAACAATGGCAAAAAAATTATTTAGCAGAAGAGATAGGAGGTTTTGTCATTATTGAATTTAATTTAATTTTGAGAAGGGTATTTTCATGCCCAAGTATCAGTTTATTTTGGCAAAAAAAATAATGGTTTAATTATGGGCAGATGCTCTTCCTGGTGTCAATGCTTATACATTCTTTAAGTAAATAATATTTTCTTTATTCCACTAGTCTTTTGAAAGATCAGAACTTCAAAACAAATTGTTAGCAGTGAACGTAAACATAACTTCTTTGTTTTACTGAGACAATGTCAAGTGAAAACATGGAATGTCAACCTTTGCTAACATACACACAGATATACATGCACATACCTGTGTGTGTGGGGTGGGGTGGGGGTGGGGGGTATGTATTAATGATAAGTTACATGTATTAATGATCACTTACATGTATCTTTGAGGCATATGCTGCTTTTAAAAGCTTAACCATGACATATTTCTGATCATTTTCCATTAAGTTGTTTCTAATTGACAGATGTTGTATCATTTAATCAGTACAAAAGTAGTTCAATATTGTATCCATATTTCCAGGGACTTTCACTCATTTCAATTTTTACCTTGTGACATCAGTTAGTTTCAACACATTGATATATCCCTAACCAACATATACGTACTGTTTATCAAATTATGAACCCAGTCTTTACCAATCACCACTTATATAAGTCTATAACTGACACACAGACATCTTTTATCACCTACAAGCCCAATCATTACCAAACCATAACCTATAAACATCTCTGACAACTATATGCTCTTGATCATCTACAAAAGCAATACCTATCAAACCATCACTTTGTACCTATCAGTCCTTCTGACAATCACTGTCTTATCACAGTCACTCACCACACACCCACAGAATCTGCAATAGCCCTCTATCCTGAATCCTATGGCATTTCAAGCGAGCTGACTTATTGGAATTCCACCCATACTCTGCTAACTCTCCTTGGCAGCACACATGCATGACCCATGAACTACCAGAAAAAGTTAGGAAAGTGTTTGAAACCATCATCTTAGGTATGTCCTTCCACACAACCTCCACAGCCCTAAGTTGCCAAAGTGGTTTACTCATAGCTGTACTACAGCAGTGGAAGCAAAGAAGAACATGACCCACAGCCTTTGCAGAAAATCACTCCCTTCCAAAAAACTGGATGGTTCTTCTCTAGAACTGAATCTCCTGCAAGCCCTTTATCTAGACCAATCATAATCCTACAGGACTTTATGAATGGTATGCCTAAGTGAAATATTACCTTGAACTTTTTTTAGTAGTGTGGTTCGCATAATGATGAGCCATGTCTTGTGTGGCCCACTTCTTGAAAAAGGTTGCCCACGCCTGATCTTGTCAATGATAGATGATTCTGTAGTTCATATAGTGTGAAAGCTTTCTTTACTCTTAAACTACAACCAATGCTACTTCTTTGATACAGGTACCTCCATCAACTTCATGGAATCTTCCTATCTCGCATTTCTCAACTATGATGGTTCTGTAAGCAACGCACTGCAAAAAAAGCCTCTACATTTTGATCCAACTCTATACTACACACACTAAGTTAATCACCAAAACTACCTCTTTCCATAACACAAGACTCACCTTAAATGGAAAAAGATAACCAGGAGTAGTAGAGTAGTAAGAAACGTTTAGTGTTACTGAGCACAAGGCAACCTCACAAGTGCTGGTGCAATGCTAAAATGCATTCAGTACACTGTGTAAGTTGGTTGGTAAATGAGTGGAGGAAATATAGGAACCAGAGAATTCATTGGTCATGTCAAAGATATGATAACCTTACTAAGTTGGTGGTATAATAAAATATATTCAGTATGTTCTGTAAAATGGCTGATGCTTGGAAGGACATCCAGTGGTAGAAGCCATGACAAAAATAGAACATACAAGTAAGATGTCATCCTCTGACCCATCTAAGAGAGTTGTAAGTCTGAATAAGAACTGACTCAGACTGCCCTGACCATACCAGCATAGGTTTGACTGTCTAAATGATAATGATAGAGTAAAATAATGGAAAAATAGCTATAAAAGTAAAAGATAAAATAAAAATAGGTTATGCTGATTGAAGATAAAAATAATTAAAGAGTAATTCCAATGTTTATGAGACATTTCTATCTTTGTCATTACACAGACACACCCAGAAACACACACACATACATGTGTGTAATACCAACCAGTTATTAGTAACCATTCAACAGAGCATGGTACTCTGCCCAAAGATCTTGTTCAGGTTTACAAATATTAGCTAAAACTCTTATTTAGTTATATTGTTTTACTCTTAGCTAAGAACTTCTGTAGCTGTCTTGCGAGAAAAAAAATGACATCAACAGTATCTTGCCCTTGTACAGTACTGAACTACATCTTATTCTCATTTCATCTGATTTAATTTTCTTCCTAATTAGTTGTGCTGTAACTCTTTCTGTTACTTTCATAATTTGCTCTAGAAAGAAGAAGTCACTACAACAGCATCAAAATGACGAAGCATCTCCTAAATGTTATCATGTATGCACGTGTATGAGCAAATGTATGTTCACATTTTACAGGGTGACTGACTGACTGACTGACAAATATACTACAGAAACAGTCAAATACATAAAAATATAACCTGCAATCAGTTGTATAGAAGACTAACTGTAGTCTTTGCTTCTCATTTAACAAGAAACTTATTTTTATAGTCTAAATTTAGACATTTTGATGAGATATACAGGTGCTTACATATGAACATGCTATATGTGGGTGTATATAAAAATACACGCACACACACAAATGTATGCATATCTATATATATTTATATACATCATATGTACATATATATACATCACATGTAAATACATACGCATGTATGTGCATATGTGTGTGTGTATGTGTGTGCATATGTATCATGTAAATCTGTCTATATATATATATATATACATATATACATTACACACCTATATATATATATATATATATATATATATATATATATATATACACACATACCTATATATATATGTGGAGTGCCCCAGCATGGCCACAGTCTAATGACAGAAACAAGTACACATACACACACACACACACACACACACACACACACATATATATATATATGTTTTTGTCTGTCTTTTATATGTGTTGCATGATGGAGTATATAAATGTTCATTGATGATGATAATGATGATGATTGATATGCGAGCATCTGCCTTTGTGTGTGTATGTATGTGTGTGTTTTTGTACTGATATGCACATGTCCTCCTTAGCTCTGTGGTTTGTTTTCGCTATCACAGAAAAGACCATGATATGCTAGAGCACTATCTTTAACATGGAAGTATAAATGTATGATTTTTTTTTATATATACAGATTGCATACACGCACACAGTACTTTGAGTGTCTCCCATGCAAGCAAGGACATTAAAATGAAACTGATGATGATGATGACGATGATATGTGGAGGGAATTCAAATTTGTTTCCAGATTAAATATAGTGAAGATACATTAACTTCATCCATATGTGACCCACGTATATTCATGCTGAAGCTAACTTGATTGAAGAAATATGACTTCATGCCCCGGTGATATATATATATATATATATATATAGTATCCTTTGGTTCCAAAGCCTTACAGATTAACCATTTTGCCAGACAATCTGTGGTCACATAATAATAATTCATTGACACACCTTTAACTTATTAATTATAAATCTCCAATGCTTCTTAAGTACCATGAGCAGTTTTACATTATCTTGGATTGATATGAATTGGTATTTATGATTGACACTAGAAGTCATGCTCTCATTCCTCTCACCTGCAGTAGCCATAGCTTATGGTAACTTTAAGCTAAACAAGCAGAGAATCTCTCAGAATTTCAGCTTTATCACTAACAAGTTCTGTGTAAATAATGCACGTGAACACACAGTATACACAATGCCACCTCTGGCTGAGCAATGAATTAGGTTCATGGCCAGGGGAATTTCAAATTCCCCTTTGTAATCTATTTAGATTAAAGGAGATCAGTTGCTGGAAAACTGGTAATGGACCTGTATACATATATATTGATAACACATATTAAGCAGCAAGCAATAAATCCATGGGAATTGTTCTTTTCTTGTTCCAGGTTGCACTTGCAAATGCCTCACACACACACTGTGTAAATTCACAGCGTTGTTAGAGTGTTGGTTAGAATGCATTGAAGAATTTATTCTGACTCTCTGCAATCTGAGTTCAAATTGTGTTAAAGTCAACTTTGCCTTTTTTTTTTCCTTTTGGAGTCAATATATATTAAAAAAAAAAAACAACAAAAAACTGTTAGTTGATTACATTGACCCCAGCACTTCACTAGCACTCAGAATGCAGAGAGCCCTGCTGGCTTGCCAATTTTAATAATGATAATAATAATAATAATAATAATTCTTTTGAATTTTGGTATGAGACCAGAGGGAGGAGGGCAATTTGATTATAGTGACCCCAGTACATTTTCTGGTAGTTATTTTATCAACCCTGAAAGAATAAAAGGCAAACTTAATCTTAATGGTATTTGAACACAGAACATAAAGAGACAGGAGAAAACTGAAAAGCATTTTGTTTGACTGCTAAGATGGCTACCTTAATAACGATAATAATTCTTCTGAATTTAAGTGCAAGACATGCAATTTTGAGGGGTGGAGTAAGTCGATTACATTGACCCCAGTACTCAACTGGAACTTACTTAATTGACCCCAAAACGAAGAAAGGTAAAGTCAACCTCGGTAGCATTTGAACTCAGAATGTACAGAGCCAGAAGAAATGCTGCTAATCATTTTTTACAACATGCTAACAATTCTGCCAGCTTACTGCCTTGATGATGATGATGATGATACTACTACTACTACTACTACTACTACTACTACTACTAACAATAATAATAATAATAATAATAATAATGACGATGATGAAATTGAGTTTATTGTAAACAGTGCTCAGGTGCAATAGAGAGCAGATGGTAGCTATGACAGAGATCAGATCTGAAAAGGATCAAGATAGATAACAGATGTATAGAGCCAACAGAAAGGGCAGAATTATTGGGAAAGCATATGACAGACAGATCTAAAATGGGTCAGAAAAAATATCAGACCTAATAGCAGACCCACTGACTGTGTGTGTGTGTGTGTGTGTGTACTGCATTTGAAATAACAAATCTAAAAGGAAATTCCAGGCTAAGAGTTGATGATCGATTGCAAGTTTAAGTAAAGGTTGTGGGAGTCAGCGAATGAACAAGTCTAAAGTGTGAGAAACAGAGCAGCGACCTAAAGGTTGCCACAACAGAGCAGACATAACAGTGGCCAACCCAAACTGTAGATAATGAGATATAACAGAAATGAGCTGGGTGTAGATGAGAAGAAAATCAACACGTTTAGTAGATTAAAAACAGATGAACACAGAGAACAGATTATAAGTGGGTCAATTCAAAGAGTAAATTTTTTAAAGTTGGCCAACACAGAGGAAAGCTAATGTGGGTCAACCATACAACAGATTTTAAAATGATTGACAGAGAAGACAGATTTATAGTGAGCCAATAGAAAGAACAGATCTATAGCAAATCAAGATAGAAGATGGATCTGAAGTGGGTGGGGCTTAATGGAATTAATAGCTATATAGGTGGTCGATGCAGAAATAAGATCCAAAGAAAAACAACATAGAGAATAAATCTGAAGGTGGCTAATACTCAGTCTAGATCATAATGAACCATCAGAGAGGGAAGGTCCTTAGAAAGATTCAATACATAGGGTATGTATGGGAAATTGCCACCACGAAAAGCAGATCTGCTGAAGCTATAAATAGTGGTGGAGAGAGTGGGGAGAGCTAAGTGGAACCAGTATAATGGAGCCTTTACGTTGTTGCTCAATCTGTTATAAGTAGCAGCCAAATTTCCCTTAAATCATAGCATACCATCTAGCAGATGGAATGGTCACAGCTGGAATGTGTTTCATAAACAGGTCTGCTTGATGAGGTCTCACTTAGGGCTAATCAACACTAACAACTCTATAATAGATACAGCAAAGCCAGCTGATGCATAAAGCTTGTTTTGTATACAACTGAATGCAAGGTGCTTACCTCTAAACACAAAGTATGTTTCTCTGATGTACTAAATCTAAAAATTACTTTAGGAAATTTAAAATCCTGATAGTTTATTCCTGATCGTGTGATCTCATTAACTTTGATTTTTACTCTTATCACCCATAAAAAAAAAACATTCTTCAAAGCACCAAAGTTATTACATCTAGTTTGTCAATGTTTGTGTCACCTTAGACTAATAATTATATATTTCATCAATATTCTATTTACATTGTGATCAATGACCTTATTTTATGTGCAGTCAAAGACAACAATTAGTGTATTAACCATTTCCCGCTGCTTTATCTGAAGAACATTCCAACAACCTAGTCCCTGCTGGTGACAGTAAGGAAGACCTTGAGACAATGCAATTTAAGTTTCTCCAACCCAACAAACTGTTAGCAACAGATTTGAACACATAACACCTAATCTTCCTCCTCCACTTAACCATTATCCCTGCCCTGAAAAATAATGTTAAAACAAAACAAACTCACACAAACATGCATGCACTCTCTCTCTCTCTCTCTCTCTCTCTCTAACACACACACACAAATACAAAAATGCAGAGAAGAGATCAAGGACTAAATTATTGATTTGCCCCAGCTTTTGCTCAAAATAAGAAAAAGATTCTAAAAGTGTACCATACACTTCTTGATATTAAACAAATTATTGGCTCTTATTTGTTGTACTGTGTCTAGTCTATCAAACAGCTGGTTTGCATTAGTTTTTTTCCCCCCAGAATAACTTTATGATCATTATCCTAACAAACAATGTGTGTGTGTGTGTGTGTGTGTGTGTGTGTGTGTGTGTGTGTGTGTGTGTGTGCGTGCGTGTGTGTGCATGCGTGCGTGCGTGCATGGAAGTACACTAGATGTACAACAGGTGTAGGTGTGTATATGCATAAGCGTGGTATAGGGAAAAATTATACAATCCCAACTTACAGATATTTCCTCATAATTACAACTTATTTCAAGCATAATCAGACACACACTAACAAACACACTAACAAACACACACACACACATCTATACATAATTATGTATATCTTTATATGTGTAACAGTTTCTCTTGCAACAGGTGATATTTAAATAGTTCACTATTTCATATGGGTTTTATTAGCCAATCCGAAACCAATACTCAGCCAGTCACTCAAGACAACCATTCGCTTAGCTTTTCAGTTTCATTTCAACAGAACATAGTTTGAGCACCTGACCAGTTATGCCCTCTTTTCAAACACAACTTACCACAAAGCATAAAGGGTGTTTTTACACTCTTTCACTCTGCACTTGACAACCCTAAACAAGTTCTTATTCTTTCATTAAACAGAAGGAACCTCAGAACAGAAATGGCATTTCTACTCTCTTCCACCTAACTGGCACTCCATCAGTTATGACGACAAGGGTTCCAGTTGATCTGACCAATGACACAGCCTGCTCATGAAATTAATGTGCAAGTGGCTGAGCACTCCACAGACACACGGACCCTTAATGTTGTTCCCAGGGAGATTCAGTGTGACATAGAATGCGACAGGGCTGGCTCTTTGAAATAGAAGCACTACTCATTTTTAGCAGCTGAGTGGACTGGAGCAATGTGAAGTAAAGTGTCTTATTCAAATACAATGTGCTACCAGGAATGGAACTCATAAGTTTATGATTGTAAGCCATCTGCCTTCACTCTTCCACTTAATCTCAATACAAACCACATTTTATTTGATCACAACACCCACATTTCTCTTTCCCTCACTAACTCTCTCAGGATTTCTTTCCATCCTACCCCATCATTACCTATTTATCCTCTTTCCTTCACATGTTCTGTCCATACCCATTGCAATGTTGGAAAACACAAGACCACATTTACAAAATTCATCCTATCCTCTTTACAACTCTATCCTTCCTGTTTTCTCAACCCTGTCACTAATCTTTTCTCTTTCCTTTGTTCCCTGCTATATTCCTTCATCCTCTTTTTTTTTACCATCTCTCATCCTCTGCTTAGACTCATCACCCTCTCTTCCTTCTATTCTCCCTCAGTTATAGGGGCCACTTTAGGGTGTTAGCCTTGCAGGTAATGAAGTGATCATTTACCAGTGCTCATGCTAGATAAAAAGCACCCAATACACACTGTAAAGTGGCTGATACTACAAAGAGCATTCAAGCATAGAAACCATGTCAAAGTAGACACTGGTACATGACTCAGTTTTCTGACTCATCAAATCATTCAAACAATGTCAGCATGGAAACTAAGCATGATGATGATGACACCAATCAGCTATATTTCATTCTACTAGGTCACATTTTTTTTTATCACTTGGAAATAAATAAAAAAAAGTCACAAGGGGTGGGCAGTGCTCATGACCCCTCATAGAACCCTGAGACTGGTGCAAAGGAAGAAGGGTATCCTAAAACCAAAGGAATGACCTCAATACTTGCAACAGGATGGACTTAACTAAAGACCCTCCAAAGACTAGGAGGTGGGGTTAAACTGATTAAGTCCACCAGTCAATTAGACAACAGCAGGATTAGAACTTGGAAAACAAAGAGTCAGAAGAAATATGACAAGAGAATGAATACTGAGATCAAGACCTCCCACCCAGTTTTCTAATTTCTTCACTAGTCCACTTATTTCAATGGGTATTCATCAACTCTAGAAGGATAAAAGGCAAAATTGATCTCAGCAGGATTTGAACTAAGACCACAAGATGCTGGAATAAATACTGCAAAGCGTTTCAAGTGCAGGTGCATAGCTTAGTGGTTAGTATGTTGGACATATGATCGTAAGATTGTGGTTTCAATTCCTGGTCTTGGTGATGCATTGTATTCTTGAGCAAAACACTTCATTTCACACTGCTCCAGTTCACTCAGCTGGTAAGAATGAGTAATCTTGTGACAGGCCAGCATCTTGTCCAGAGAAGAATCTACATACACCAGAGAAACAAGGAAACTGGCCCTCTGATCCTTACAGAGTAATGTGGACTAACCATTTCATTCAATATTCTAACCATTGAGCAAATACAGTGCTTTCACTAACACTATGTTTGTTGCAAGTCTGTTAAATAATTCATATGTTTATTGCAATAAGATAAACATATGTAGCATATTTTCCCTACAAATATTTTTATGTGCTGGGTTTGATTTAACCCTTGCAATACCAACCCACTTGAGACCACCCCTTGGATCTATGATACAAATTTCCTGTTTTAAAGACATCTAAATTAAAAAATCTTCCATCAAAATTTCATGTCAATTTATGTTCCAATCAACAACTTCATAATGACAAAGTGAAAGGCACAGGTACAACAGCGTAGATAAGAAGCTCATTTTGCAACCACATGGTTTCAAGTTCAGTTCTACTGCATGTTATCTTGCACTAGTGTCTACTATTATTGTTGTTGTCACTCTGCCGCTTACGATGACGAGGGTTCCAGTTGATCTGATCAACAGAACAGCTTGCTCGTGAAACTAACATGCAAGTGGCTGAGCACTAGACAGACATGTGTACCCTTAACGCAATTCTCGGGGATATTCAGCGCGACACAATGAGACAAGGCTGGCCCTTTGAATTACAGGCACAACAGAAACATGAAGTAAGAGTGAGAGAAAGTTGTGGTGGAAGAGTACAGCAGGGTTCGTCACCATCCCCTGCCGGAGCCTCGTGGAGCTTTAGGTGTTTTCGCTCAATAAACACTCACAACGCCCGGTCTGGGAATTGAAACCGCGATCCTATGACCGCGAGTCCGCTTCCCTAACCACTGGGCCATTGTGCCTCCACGTCTGCTATTATAACCCTGGGCTAATCATGCCTTCTAAGCGAATTTGGTAAACAGAAACTCTGAGGAAGCTCTGTGTGTGTGTGTGTTTGTTTCTTTGCTGCTTGACAGTCAGTGTTGGTTTGTTTACTTCTCCATAACTTAGCAGTTTGGCAAAAGAATAAGTACCAGAATTTCAAAATAAATACCGGGGTCAATTTGTTTGACTAAAGCCACCACCATAGTGCTCTAGCAACAACTGAAACAAAAAAAAAATTAAAAATAAAGAAAAAAATCAAAAGCATTTTCAAAATTAATTGAAACAAGAGCACTCAGCACAAACTTTCGCCAAGGCAACACCAATGTCCTCAATGTTTAGCCAGAGATGATTTCTAAAATAAGAATATCTGAAACAAGAGCATTCAGAGAACGCAAACCTCCGCCAAGGCAATACCAATGTCCTCTCAACGATTAGCCAGAGAGGACTTTTAAAATGAGAATATCTGAAACAAACTTGACTGCTCTCACAAACGAGAATACTAAAAATGAATCCGACCGGTCTCAAAAATTAAGTACAAAAAACAGGAAAAATAATCCAGAATTCTTATCCGGTACCAGATCGATCCTGAAATCTAATCAGTTTGTGCCAGTCACAAGGCCAAACATCCCTGAAAGTTTCATCCGAATCCATTAAGCAGTTCTTGAGATATCTTATCCATGGACTAACAAACAAACAAACACGACTGAAAACAATACCTCCGCCTTCACTAAGGCAGAGGTAATAAAAGGCAATGAATTTCAAACAGAAATTATGATAAAGAAAGAGTTAATTGTTTAGTAAAATGTACAAATTGTCAAGTTGTATGAATTATTGTCCAAACACAACTCATTATTTTTCACTGTATACATTGGTGTCCAATTAACAAGTGTAACTTACTAACTTGGTAAGGACACGTGCTGTTAGCCTAATTTGGATTATAGTGACACTTGGACTGGAAGATATACATCTTCAGGAAGCATGTGGAAAATAATGGAAAACTGATAAATGTTACTCTGTTGTTCTTATCTCAGCACATTCCTTATTTTCTCTTTCTCTCTCCCTCTCCTTCCCCCCCTCTCTCTCTGTATTTCATTTTTGTATTTGGTTTGCAAGATTCCCCATGTGAATTCATATATTGAAACATATTGTTGGATCTTGGGAGGGTCATTATGCCAATAATAAACACATGCACTGGTTCTATTTCACTTCTTTGTTTCTTATTAGTCAATTGCTTAACCATTTAACCAATTAACTAATCAATTGCTTGATTAATAATTTGGTTAATCATTCAATCAACTAAATCTGTCAAAGTCCTTTTGTCACCATATTGATGACTTATCCTCTCAACTTCAGGTCTGCTCCTGAGATACAACAATATATATATATATACTGCTTGGGCAGTTATTGAGTAACAAACCTTCTGCAACATAGAAATTTCCAGAGAGATCTTCCATAAATGGCAATTCTGTCTACCCTGGTACATCACTGCTAGGAAACAGGTCTCTCCAGAGTATTGGTATCATTAAACATGCATTTTTTTATCACGAAGACATGAAGTTCCTTCACCTGACTCCTGCACAATATTTGGGTTCTGCCACCACACAACAGAGCTGATAGGATGATTGCTCTACAGACCTTGTACTTGATGCTAGTAAAAACATGGTAGCTCTATATCAGTAGATGTGGTAGGCATAGTCATTCAAAGGCCATACTTGCCTATGCCATCCTCATCTGCATCACCAGTATGTCCATCTTTTAATAATGTACTGCCAAGATATGTAAAGCATTGTAGAGTTTTCAGTTTAATGCCATTAACTCAGGGGAAGAACACATTGGATAGTGTAGGCCTAGATACACTATGACTGGAAGGAGAAAAATATGCAATGGTAACAGTTGGAACCCATAACCCTGTTGGATCAGAGCTTATCCAGAGCTAAATAGCAACAGTACTACCATCAGGAGAAGTTTCTACATGGTTGACCTGCAAGAAAATGCAGTCAAATCTCCTCCAAATTACATCCCACAGTCTTCAAAAATAAAAAAATTTTAAATGGAAAAACACAAGACTTATTTCTCATCCTCTTCATTCTATAATTAAATATTATCATTTAAATATTATTTAAATATTTAATCCTTTAGCATTTAGATTAGTCTGTCAAATGCAATTCCTATTTATTCACATTGTTTTCAATTAACCATGCCCTATCTCTTAGCTTTGTGATTTCAATGATGTGATTGTCTATTTTTACAATGACACTGTAGAATAAGTGTGAGAGGCCAGATCTAGCAAGTTGAAGCATAAAACAGGTAGAATATTTGGGCCAGATATGGACTGTTTGAATATTAAGGGATTAAATATCACAGAATGAAATGCTTCACAACAGAAGAGAATTAAGGGACAAGGGAAGAGCTACACCAGGAAAGGGGCAGTCCAGTGAGGAACTGGGCCAGGGAACAAGCAAATCTGAGAAAAACTGGGCCACAGAAAACTTGGGATGAAATAGTTAAACCAAATTTTTAAAAAAAGTTTATCTCTACAGATATATGAAGATACACTATTGTGTAAATTTATCCAGCCAGCCTTAATCAGCAGAGAGGGGAGGAAGTTGATGTTAAGTTGGTGGTTAAAACGATAATGATAATTTTTGTCAGAAACACTCTTAAACAAGGACATGTTCTGGGACAAGATGTGCACGATGGCTTCATTTCTAAAAATACACAAAGCTTTATTATCTGACATTTCCCACATTTCTCTCGCCTGCCCCTCCCTCACCTCCATCTTCCCAACAACCCATATGTTTCGAAAAAGCTGAAACGCACAAAGTCTGACTTCATAACCAGGAAGCAGAGCATAGAATGAAATATTTCCACCAAAACATTATCATCACGTAGATCATAGATCTTTGGGTTTTAAACTATGTAGAGAGGAGGTTCAATGAAACAGATGTTAGTGTGAGGAGTACATGAATGAGTAGTATGTGTTAGTAGTATCTACAGCAGGGTTAGCCATGTGAGTGTGAGGCTGGGAGGGAAAGTGTATGCACATGTTATACTGTAATTCATGTAGAGGGCTTACTAGTGAGCTTCGTTTTCATTCTTGCCAACAGTGGAAGACAGATGGACAACCAGACATACAAACACACCATCAAATCAAAATAAAAACAAAACTAAATAAAAAAAAAACCATTAGTAGTTTTCAGATCTTAATGACATAATTATTTCCATATTCAACTGGAATATATTTAAATTTTTTTAGAATAAAAATAGAAACATAAAATATTGCTGTGAAATCCTGGTAATAAAATTTCTTCCTATTTTTAAAAGGAAATGAGAAATTAACTTGCAATTTCATACATAGAATTAAATGTCATATACACAGTCTGTCGTATCCAAGAATGGATGCCTGCTTTTATTGATAGTAAAAAATAGAGGAATCAACATATTGACATTCATTAATTTCTTAAAAGAATTCTAAACAAAGCAAAGGCATGGCTGTGTGGTTAAGAAACTTGCTTACCAACCATGTGGTCTTGAGTTCCATCCCACTGCATGGCACACTGAGAAAATGTTTTCTGCTATAGCTCCAGGTTAACCAAAGCCTTGTGAGTAGGTTTACTAGACAGAAATTGAAAGAAGCCCATCATACATGAGCCTCTGTGTGTGTGTGTGTGTGTGTGTGTGTGTGTGTGTGTGTGTGTGTGTGTGCACGTGTGCAACCTTGTCTTGGCATCATGTGATTCATGGTTTGTAAATGAGCATTACTATCTCACACATGGGGAAATATTACCTTACTTAGAGACAAGTAAGGGTTAGCAACAGGAAGGGCATCCAACCATAGAAAATCTGCCACAACAAATTCTGTCTGAACCATGCAAACATGGAAAAGTGGATGCTAAATGACGAAGATGAAGATAAATGAAACGAATATCTAGAGAGCACAAGACCAAAGATAAGATTTCGAGACACATTGCATTCATCTCTACTATTGCTATTTAATACAGGGTAGGCTTTGCTGGCCACTATTATCCTACTGAATATTAGACCATATTAGATGTTAGATATTACAGACACACATCATGAAACTGAAGATTTACCAAAGGTAACAGTGGATAGAGATTCCTGATGTGGCACTGGTGAAATGCTTCTCAGTTGTGGCCACTTGAAGAAGAAGAAAAAAGATATAACACCTGACCGGCTCCTGTGCTGGTAGCACATAACAGACACCATTCAAGCATGGTTGGTGTCAGTGCTGTTGGACTGGCACTCGTGCTGGTAGCATGTAGAAAGCACCATTCAAGCGTGGTCAGTGCCAGTGCCACCTTACTGGTTCTTGTGCCAGTGGCATGTAATTTTTACATTTGAGCATGGTCGGTGCCGCCTGACTGGCTCCCATGTCAGTGGCACATAAAAAGCACCCACTACACTCTCGGAGTGGTTGGCGTTAGGAAGGGCATCCAGCTGTAGAAACCTTGGCAGATCAGATTGGAACCTGGTGTAGCCACCCGGCTTGCCAGTCCTCAGTCAAACCATCCAACCCATGCTAGCATGGAAAGTGGATGTTAAACAATGATGATGATGATGATGTAGTCAAACCGAGGTGAGTGTAGTAGAATTGGCAGTTATCTTAAAGTAAACAGAATCTGCCAACTAGGTTTGATTCCCAGTTGTAGCTGTTTTACTTACGTCATTAATGTACTTCAGGAAATGAGTCACATCACAGCCTCAGGTCTCCTTTCTTTTTAAGTCAATAATGCTTGATTATGAATGGGCAAATATTTAACTATTTATCAAACATGTGGATGAGATGAATAAATATTGATCTTATATTTTGTTTTTACATATTTGCAACATTTCATTTAAAAGTAATATATAACATTTTACCCAGAATTATATTAAACTTTTTGAGAATAAGATCCAAAAAAAAACAAAAAAACTTTTTATTACACACACACTCTCTCTCTCTCTCTCACACACACACACATGTGTGTGTACATGTGTGTATGCAGAGGTATGCATGCATGCATCAATAAAGCAAACTTTCCTAAATATTTTGACATTTTTCATAAACATGAGTTATATGATATTAAGATATTAAAAAAAAAAAACAGCATCACTATCAGGTGTATCATATCAAACTTATTTTGTTCCTCACTTTATTTGATAACAAAACAGTTAAAATAACATATATGCCTCTCATCTAATATATTCTTAAATCAATGCTTTTAGTAAGTTGTCTCTAAAACATTTATCTAAAAGTTATACACAATCCTTTTTACATCATCTTTAACTCACTGACCCTATTCCTACGGTATAGCCAGTCGCAGACTTCCATATGGTCTATGCTCCCCATCAGCATCTTCCATCTGGTAAACTGAATCAGTTCATTGTTTGATCATGTTCAGAGTGCTTTTGATTGTTATGTATATAAGCAATATATATATGTTTGTAGGCAACCTATATATTTATGTAGGCAATATGTATGTGTGCGTGTGTGTGTGTGTGTGTGTGTGTGTGTGGGAAGGGGCAATATGTATGTGTGTATGTTTGTACGCAACATATATCTGGAGGATCTATGTCTCCTAAACAACATATCTCACTCTTAGCAGTAGGGCTTTTATCCAGTTGTGAACTGCAAGGAGGTATCTAGGTATCTAGGTACTATTTCTGGATGAAGGAAGGGGTAGGGATCCTTTGACAACAGATGCTAACTATAACCAGTTTTATGGGTTGGGCTTGGTTTGGTATGGAAGCAACATATTACAATCTTTTTACAACTTAGGAATTTTGAATAGTTCAGAATTTATAATAATAATAACCATAATAATAATAATAATAATAATAATAATAATAATAATAATGATAACAGGAAATCTCTGTGTTAGACCGAAAAGAGAAAGGGGAGCTTAATAGCGAACAAAAATACAGGGCGCTGAAAAGGAAGTATAATATTGAAAGAAAGGGCCTGAAAGTAGTAGTGGAGGAATTGAAACAGCGCCTCGCTGCAAAGAAAGCAAAGATGGTAAGATACGACCAAAGAATGAAGGGTTACCACCAGAATAGGTTATCCAGAGTAGATCAGAAGAGATTCTATAAAGAAATAAATGGAGAGTATACAGATGAAAAGTTGATACCAGATAACAATGAAAGTCAAAGGTTTTGGAGTGACATCTGGAGCAAAGACAAGGAGCACAAGAAGGATGCTGAATGGTTGCAAGAACTGAAACAAACAGTAGTCTGTCCAAAACAGATAGAACTATTCATTTCAGTTAAGGAAGTGAAGGAAATCAGCAAAAAAAAAAAAAAAAAAAAATGAGCAACTAGAAGTTCCCGGGACCAGAGGGAGTTTAAGGCTACTGGATCAAAAGATTTGGTGAATGTCATGCACAAATAGATGCGCAACTCAACACCTTGTTAAATGCCAACCAAGTAACACCAGAGTGGTTGACATTGGGTAGGACAGTGCTGTGCTTGAAAAACATCGAAAAAGACAATACAGTAGACAATTATAGGCCGATATCCTGTTTGCTACTTATGTGGAAATTATTGACTGGAATACTCGCAGAGTCAATGTACGAATATCTGGAAAAAAATGGAGTCCTTCCACATCAGCAGAAGAGTTGCAAGTGTAAGTGCAGAGGTACCAAGGATCAACTCCTGATAGACAAAACTGTACTTAGAGACTGCAAGAAGAGGAAAAGTAACTTAGCCATGTCATGGATCGACTATTATAAGGCATACGATATGATCCCATATTCTTGGATTATGGAGTGTATGAACCTATTTGGTATTGCATCAAATGTTGAGCAATTGCTTGGAAAAAGAATGGCGAATTGGAGGACAGACCTGACAGTATACGGAAGAAATTTAGGGACAGTAGAAATTAGGAGGGGCATTTTCCAAGGGGACTGCCTGTCCCTACTGATCTTTATACCATGTTTGATATCACTAACACTGATTCTGAGGAAAGCAAAAGCTGGGTATGTATTCAAAAGCCGCCAGCAAAAAGTCAACCATTTGTTATTCATGGATGACCTCAAACTTTATGGAAAAGATGAAGCCCAAGTCAGTTCCCTCACTGATACGGTATATACCTTCAGTGCTGATATCAGAATGGAGTTCAGACTGAGTAAGTGTGGTGTGTTAGTCTTGAAGAGAGGCAAAATCAAATGCATGGACGGGCTAACAATACCGTTGGGGGAGGTTATAAAGCAGATAGAAGAGACGGGCTATTAGTACTTGGGGATTTTGGAAATGGAGAAATTGATGGAGAAAGAAATGACAGAAAAATTTAAGGTGGAGTACTTGCGCAGACTGAGACTGATCCTTAAGTCGAAATTAAATGGATGGAATAAGATCGAAGCTATCAACACCTGGGCGGTTTCACTCCTTAGATATGGAGCAGGGGTAATCACATGGGCAGTAGACGAACTAAACAGCTTAGACAGAAAGACAAGGAAGCTGCTAACTAGATATGGGTCACTCCATTCAAAAAGTGACACAGACAGACTGTATGTACCAAGAAAAAGAGGGGGAAGAAGACTTATTGGATGTGAACACAGTATTAGAGCAGAAGAAAACAACATAGCATGGTATGTAAAAAATGCCACAAAACTGCTATTATTAGAGGTAGGAAGGTCAGGCTTGTGTAGGATAAAGCACTATACAAGAAACTGAAAATAAGTGGGTAAAGAAAAGAATGCATGGTCAATTTCATAGGAATTCTGCTAACTTGCCGCCTTAATGATGATGATGATGATGATCATCATTGTTTAATGTCTGCTTTCCATGCTGGCATGGGTTGGACGGTTTGACTGAGGGCTGGCAATCCGATCTGGCAAGTTTCTACAACTGGATGCCCTTCCTAATGCTAACCACTCTGAGAGTGTAGTGGGTGTTTTTTACGTGCCACCAGCACAAGGGCCAGTCAGGCAGTACTGGCACTGACCATGTTTGAATGGTACTTTTTACGTGCCACCGGCACGGGAGCCAGTCAGGCGGCACTGGTAATGACTGCGTTTGAATGGTGCTTTTTACATGCCCCTTTATGATGATGATGATAATGATAATAATAATAATGAATAATAATAGTTTCAAATTTTGGCACAAGGCCAGAAATTTCAGGGGAGGGGATGTGTCGAATACATCAACCCCTAGCACTCAACTGCTACTTATTTTATTGACCCAGAAAGGATGAATGACAAAGTAAACCTTGGCAGAATTTGAACTCAGAACGTAAAGATGAATTAAATGTTACTAAGCATTTTGCCCAGTGTCTTAATGATTCTGCCAGCTTGCTACCTTAATAATAATAATAATAATAATAATAATAAAAATAATAATAATAATAATAATAATAATAATAATAATAATAATAAAAATAATAATAATAATAATAATAATAATAAGTTTATTGCATAATGCTCAGGTGCACTACAACCCACTGGAAGAGAGTGAAAGAGAGGACAATAAGTACATTCATAATAAGCTGGATAAGACAGAAAAGTGAGAACCATAAAAGAGCCATTAAAAGGAAAAGTGCATAGACATGTCAGGAGTAATATCGGTGAATTTCAAGAAGCCATGGAAATTTTGAAGGATGCAGTGTTTAGATTTAAATCTTTGTTGAAAATTATGCATTTAGCCATTTGCAGTACTATATTTAGGGAAGATGCTAAACTTGTCAAGGACTGGAATCAATGGTAAAATCTGATTGGCCAGTGTTGAATGCATAAAATGTGTTAAGTTGTTGACCTGCAGATATGAAGGGAGATCTTTACATGTCAGTTATGTGAAGGCAATTATGTGGTTTTCAGCAGTAGTAGTGGTGGTAACAACAAAAGAAGAAGAAGAATAATAATAAGAAGAATTTAGGACTCTTCTCTGGAGCTAAGGAGTTGTACCCCTCCCTTCATTAACCAAAAGATCATACAGAGGACAGTTTCAGGGATCAGGAGTAATCAATTGACAGTGACTCCATTATATTATTCTTTCTTATTTTGCCAGCTCAAGAATTTGAACTGAAAGACAACACTAAATACTATGAAGTTCAGGCTGTTTTATATTGATGGTGGTGATGATGACATTATCATCATCATAATCATCATCAACATTATTTTATGCTCATTTTTGTCCATTATTTTATGTCCAATGTTGGCATTATTTGGACAGTTCATTATGGTCAGAGTCAGTTTTTATTTGGAGTCACTGCTCTCCTAAGATGTGGTTGGAGGCTCCCACCATACAATCATCTTTTCGATCTCGTCTGAGAATATGTCCAATCTAGTTCCAGTGTCTGAATCCTATCGATTCCCGTTGTCGTCTCAACTGTGTCATTTCGGACTCTTTGCAACCACTTAATGTCGAGTATCCTCCTAAGTCAGACAAATCAATATGCTCAATAAAATTAACCCATATATACCCCTGGTTGTGTTTTCGCAATGCAAAACTTACTCCTACTTGTTTGGACATGAACTCACCAGGAAGCATCTGACTGAGCATATGAAATGTTGGTAGTCAACACCTGTAGCTAACAGATGCATACTGTCCTTCTCTTCCAGATTATGAAAGCTTACCATAATGTTTAATCTAAACACAGTGAAATTTTAAGACTTCATTTTTTTATGGGCATACATACATGGGTTAAGATAACTTTAAACATTTATAACTTATTCAAGACCATGACAAAGAAAGAAGAATTTCATGGATGCTAAATCTATTTTGCTTTCACATTAATAAAGAGGAGTTGGTGCTTGGGCGGGGGGGGGGGGGTAGATGTTCCCAAATATTTTTGTGGGTGAGGTGTTGGTATTGGTTAATTTCAGACCCATTGGTTTTAATGTAATGTTTGGAAGAGGAAACAGTGAGGTTAATGATAATGGGCCCTGGGGAGACGGATGGGGACAGTGGAGATGGTATACAGCTAGCTGGTTTAAAAGAGTAGAGGCTGTTGTAGTAGTAGTAGGGGAATAAACAAAGAGCGGGGAACAATACAACAGTGAGTTAGTGATACCAATGATGCAACTGAAAGGCCCAGCATGAAACACATTCTATCACCATGTCAGTGACTGTATGGCATCCTGTTGAAACAGGAAAAGGCAGAATAAAACATTTGATTAACAAAGTATAGTAATAGCTGTCACCATATAAAGGGGAAATGCTGGATTGTTTGCAGGTTTTTATTTTGTTTTTGTCCTCTCCCCTCTCTCTGCCAACAACCATAACCCCCAATGAAAATGCCATCACAAGCAAGTGAAATGTATAATGATGAACTTGGTCTGAAGGTGTCAAACTTTTATATTTGAAGTAGGTCAGGGGGTCAGTCACAGAACTAATAATGAGATTCTTCACTCAAATGATATTAATGTAGCCATCTTGTGACATGCACGCATGCATGCGTGTGTGTGTGTGTGTGTGTGTATATACATACAGATAAATACTAAAAGATATATATATATATCTGTGTATGTGTGTGTGTGTGTGTGTGTGTGTGTGTATGCAATATATATATATATATATATATATAGGGAGAGAGAGATGGAGATGTAAATTTATGCATGCGCACACATGCATACGTGTGTGATTGTGCATGTGCATGTATGTCTATTCATGTCATTATCATCATCATCATCATCATCACATGTATTGGCATCTTCACTGTGTAACATCTATTGGAACTTCTATGGTATCAGAAATTTACAAATTTCTCAATAAATCTTCCCTTTTTCTGCTGCTTCACTTGGCATTCAGAACTGTGGTGAGTGACAGCAGCTGCAGTAAGAAATCACATGTGCAGTCAAACAGCCGTGCAGTCTTGGAATCGGAAGGAACAAACAGCACCAAGCAGTAAGAGACAATATTAGCAAGTGTGAATACCGCTAGTATTGATAGTAGTGAATTTGGTGATAGTCGTCGTGGCAGTGGTGGTGGTTTTGGTGGTAGTATATTTGTGGAGGTGGTGGTGGTGATTTTGGTAACAGTGGTGGTGACTATGGTAGTGGTAGTGGTGGCGGCAGCACTAGCGGTGGTTTTGGTGATAATATATTTGTGGTGGTGGTGGTGGTGGTGGTGATGGTAGTGGTGGTGGTGGCGGCAGCAGCAGTGATTTTGGTGGTAGTATATTTGTAGTGATGGTGGTGGAGGTGATTCTGGTGATAGGCATCATAGTAGGAGTAGTAGTAGCAGCATCAGCAATAGTAGCAGTAATGATAATGGGTGTACTTTTAGTAGTGATAGTAGTTCTGGTAGAAGTAGTAGTATGCTGAGTAGTAGCAATGGTTAGTAGTAGTTGTAGTACTAATAGTAGTGGCGGTGGTAATAGTAGCATTTGTGACGGCATCAGTAAAACAAGTAGTTGCAGCAGTAGCAGTAGTAGTAGTAATAGTAGCAGTAGTAGAGGTATAGTGGTGGTGATGGTATTAGTGTGTTAGTCACTAAATTGCAATCACTTCATACAACACATTTGTCAATTATGACCAATTTGTGAGGTCCATTGGGAAGGAGAGAAGAGAGAGATAGATAGATAGATAGAGAGATAGATAGAGAGAGAGAGAGAGAGAGAGAGAGAGAGAGAGAGAGAGAAAGAGAGAGAGAGATAGATAGATAGATAGATAGATAGAGATAGATAGATAGATAGAGAGATAGAGAGAGAGACAGAGAGAGAGAGAGAGAGAGACAGGTGGAGTAGATAGTGAGGAAGAGATGGGCAGAGAGGGATGTGTCGGCGTGTGTATGTCTGTCACTCTGTGTGTGTGCATATGTATGTGTGTGTGTGTGTGTGTGTGTGTGTGTGTGTGTATATATATATATATATATATATATATATATATATATATATATATATATATATATGAGACAAGGTGTAAGTATATATATATATATATATATATATATTTATAAACATTTATAAGTTCTCCACCGATAATGGTGTTTACATACCGAAGGGCTTGGTAAAAATTATTAATTGTTGATTTATTAATAAATTAATAAATTGATAAACCTTTACCCTTTTAATTTGTATATATATATATATATATATATATATATGTATGTATGTATGTGTATATATATGTAATATGTTAATATGTATACGGAGACAGACAGAGAGATATACAGATAAATAGACATACAGATACATAGACAGAGACAAAGAGAATGCGGAAACAGTAGCAGCAAGATAAGGAACCAAAATGATTATCTCAATAAGAGAGAGATAGATAGCATGACAGAAAGACAAACAGAGAGAAGTAGGGTACACGAGAAAGGGAAAAAGAAAAAGAAATGAGATAGAGATGCGTGTGTGTATGAGTGAGTAGGGAAGAATAAGTACCAATCGAAGGACCTAGTTCTAAAAGTACTTGAAATCACATGAAAATCAATGTGACTTCTTAGGCGCATATAGCAGTGGGGACTTCAATGATGATACACGCTCAATTCTAAACTGTATTACCTCCCTGAATTCATGTACTGCAGTTACCTCTTCTTAGTATTTGTCTCTACTTTTCTTATCTCTCTTATCAAGCAGTGCTACTACTTTTATACATTTTGCAACTTCCTGCCAACCAACTGAAAGAAGAAACAGCTTAAAATACCCCATAAGATACACACATACCAGTGACTCGTTTTAAATATAATAGATTACATCAATTTCTCTTGTGGTTATTTATTCCATGCTCAAGTTTTGCAATATTTGTTTTTTCAAACAAATAAAAAATTACAACATTATTTCTGAATCAAATGACAACAAAATCTATTTTGGAATGGAAAATTTTCCCTCACATGTCAGAAAGAAAAAAAAATCCAGTCATTTAAAATTCTTTTGGAAAATTACAAAGATTCAATGATCTAATGATCTAATTAAAGAGAAATGATTATTTCATGGAAGAAAAAAAAAATGTAAACCATCCAAATTGTATTCCATTTCTGATTATACTTATTACAATTTTCTATCTGTATATATATGTGAATATTGCATATTTATATACATATCTCTCTCCCTCTGTGTGTCTGTGTGTGCGCACATGTGTATGTATAAATACATACACAAACATACATATATGTTTATACGTACATACATACATATATATATATATAAACACATATATATATATATATTACCTTTTACTTGTTTCAATCGTTTCACTGCAGCCATTTTGGGGCATCATTTTGAAGAACTTTTAATCAAACAAATGGACCCCAGTATTTATTTTATGTTAAACCTGGTACTTATTCTATCAGTCTCTTTTTAGCAAACTGCTATGTAACAGGGATGTGAACACACCAACACCAGTTGTCAAGTGGTGGTGGGAGAAAAACATGGATAGAAAGACACAGACACACACTGTATTTACTCGTACTGCATTATTTTAAACTTGATTTTGATAGGTAAAACTGGGATGTAAATTATACCCCAAGTTCAATCTACACGAGTAAATATGGTATGTGTGTCATCACCATCATCTTTTAACGTCTGCTTTCTATGCTGGCATGGGTTGGACAGTTTGACTGAGGACTGGTGAGCTAGAGGCTGCACCAGGCTCCAATCTGATCTGGCAAAGTTTCTACAGCTGGATGCCCTTCCTAACGCCAACCACTCCGAGAGTGTAGTAGGTGCTTCCTGTCACCAATCCTCACCAGTTTCCAAGCAAGACAACATTTCCCAATGGCCAAAATATCAGAAATGAATGGCACTGCTTGTATGACAGTGACACTCATTTACAGCTATTGTGTGTTATCAAGACAAGAACACACAAACACACACATACATATAATAATAAAGCAGAGAGATCCAAAATAATTGTAGCACAGACAGTTGGCTAGCCTCAAGCATAGACACAACTCACATAGATAACACAAAATAGATGATATTCGATCAATAAAGTTTATTAATCAACATGTGCAATACACTTTCTCTCGTATCAAATTACATAGAAATTCTGATAAGATGACAGCCACTATACAACATAGCATATAATAACAATGCTACTAATTATGTGATTATAAATCAGTGGGTGAAGAGAATGGAGTAGGTAATTATGTACTACATATGATTCAAAGGAAACACCAAACAGAAGTTATGCAACTTTATGGTAATACATTGATGTTTAATGCTCTTTGTCTTCAGATATTTTTTTACCTGTTGTTTACAAGTTCTTTGCTGATAATGAACTTGTGAATTAGAAGTAGATAAGTACCCAAGGAGAAGGAACACTGAACATTGATGTAACACCTTAAAGTTGCATAAATTCCAGTTTGTGACTCCTTTAGACATATGTAGTAGATAATCACCAACTCCATTCCCTTCACCCACTGATATATATATATTAGGGATAAAATCCAAAATTTACAGGTAAAAACCCAATTAAAATCAATTTATTAAAAATTAAAATTAAATTAAGCTTCACAGTATAAAATATATATAAATATATATGTGACAATGGATTTTCAACGATGAGTTCATAAACCTTGGTTCTTTTCCCTGATACTATATATTTATATGTATATATATATATATATATATATATATATATATATATATATATATCTATATATATATATATATATATATATATATATATATATATATATGAGCCTGGTGTTGCCATCCGGTTTCACCAGTCCTCAGTCAAATCGTCCAACCCATGCTAGCATGGAAAGCGGACGTTAAACGATGATGATGATGATGATGATATATATATATATATATGTAGCTCGAAACGTCAAAGACTTTCCGTATTCCCGAGCGTCATACTAATACATCCTTTTGTTATTTACACCACCTGTCCTCGTCTGTTGTTGTTTTTTCGTATATTCTCCCATATATATATATATATATATATATACATGCACATAAATATATATGTATGCACACATATATACATATGCATACACACAATGAGTTTCAGTTTTTGTCTACCAAATCTACTCACAAGGCTTTGGTTGCTGTGATCTTCCTGGACTACAGTAGAAGACACTTCCCCAAGACGTCATGTAGTGGGACTGAACCCAAAACCAAGTGGTTGGGAAGCAAACTTCTTAATAATGAAGCCATTAAAATATTTAGGTTTATGATTACTTCTCTAGGGAAATCTACTATACCACTCTAAACCCTTAATGAAGTAAATGAGCTTTAACACGAAAAAGAAAAAAAATCAACTGTGAAGAACATGATCATTTCTTCAATAAGAGTCTTTTTACTTCCGTTCCTTGTATTGTGAGTGTGAGCTTTAATGTTCCACTTCTTTCCTTGTCATTAATTACTCTTTGAAGAATGAATTTAATTGATTTAATTATTACTTAGCATTGTTGCCTTAATGTTGCAATCACTAAGCAAAGCCTATTTCTATCTTCCTCACACACTAAGCGCTTTCAAATTGATGGTTGTTAAGTCACGCAACCATTTAAAATCATTACTGTGGTTTTCTTGGGGGGTTTTTTTTTCTCATTCCCCCAAACAGTTATTTTACAACAACCACGAATAAAATAAAACTGCTTCTCACAGAAGAACAATTGTTTAGCTCACACAAATAAAACCTTCAAATAATTATAGGGAGGTGGTGATGGTGAAGATATTTTAACTTGACACAAGACAATTATGTAAAGTAACCCAATGAAATCAACTCACTGGACTACAACACACACATGCACACAAGCACACACACACAATGGGTCTTCTGTAAGTTTTGCTGATGATCATTCTGTTGTTTAATCAATTGAACTACCTATCATCATCATGGGTTTGAAGGTTTGACCAGCGCTGGTAAGCTGAGGGGTTGCACCAAACTCCAGTCTGGTTTTGGCATGGTTTCTACAGCTGGATGCCCTTCCTAATGGCAACCACTCTAGGAATGTAATGGGTGCTTTTGTGTGCTGCCAGCATGGGTGCCATTTGCATGACACCAGTATCTGCTATGACTATTGATAGGTCTTCTTCTCAAGCACAGCATATTGCCAACGGTCTCGGTCATTTGTCATTGCTTCCATGAGGCCCAACACTTAAAAGGTGCTTTTTACATGCTACCGGCAAAGGTGCTAATTACACAACACCAGTATTGGCCACATTGCCTCTGTGAGGTCCAACACTCGAAAGGTGCTTTTTACGTGCCACCAGCACAGGTGCCAGTTATGTGACACCAACAATGGCCACAACTATGATTTCATTTGGCTTGATATGGGTTTTCTCAAGCACAGCATATCACCAAAGGTCTTGGTCACTAGTCATTGCTTCCATGAGGCCCTGAGTCACATAGACTCATAAGACTAGTTTCCCAGATTCTGTGGCGTATATATTCCTCACCTAGAAGAGACACCAGTCCACTGCAGGAATAGTCATTTTTTCCATCTGAGTGGACTGGAGCAATGTGAAATTAAGTATTTTACTCAAGAACACAATTTACTGTATTGTCCAGGAATTGAAACAATAATCTTGCAATCATGAGTCTAACATTCTAACCACTAAACCACATGCCTCCACAACAGACTCATATACACTTAATGTAATTCTAAGCCTGATGCTATAGCTTAGACCCTTGATTTACAGATACAATCTGAGAGGTTTTCAGAGAGGTTTTGTCTAACTATTTTCACTCACAGGGATTGAATTGACTTGAAGCTATGAGAAAAGACCTTAGCAAAGATTCCACGCAGAGGGATTGAACTTTGGACATCACAATTGTAAAGCAAAATTCTTAGCCATACAACCATAGCTGTGTTCATACATACGTATTCTTCATGGTATGTGTTTTATGAAATGCAGGAAAATAAATGAAGTCAACCTGCATGTAACTACAACTCAGACAAGTAAAAATGATCAAATTGTAGATACTGAAATACATTAGTTATGTATCTTACCATAGGCACTGTCTTCACAGCCTTTAAGTTGAAACAGGTATGATTTTATGTTAGTAACACAAGGTACCATACTAACTGTAATGTCCAGACCAATTCTGTACAATGTATGACATTTCTATTATACTATCATTTCTGGGTCAAGTATAGATATCCTATAACTGAACAATAGAAAGATTGAGATAATTGATATTTTAAAAGCTATCTTGTCCAACAAAACGGAGTCAATGAAAGCTATAAAGTCCTTGTACCTTGCTTTGTCAGTGCTAATAAACTATATATTTACAGAGAGGAATTGCCAATGGTATTCTAGAGTAACAAGTATATTAATTACACACTCACTGGGTTGACAACATGATCAGTTATGCTGAAATATTTGCACAATATTCACAATAGTTATAGACTCTGAAAGTCTATCTGTCGTAAAAGAAGTGTCTGTATTAACAATAATGTCTGGATTGTGCATTTACTTTACACAGACAACAATGAAAGATACTGCTCTAAACTTAGTAATGTATTTGTTTTCACAAGCTATACCTATATAATGAAATTGTATGCTCCAGTTTTAAGTCTATCATCATCACCATCATCATTATTAATGTCCACTTGCCCATGCTTGCATTGGTTGGATGGGTTTTATTGAGGCCTTTTCTGTCACCTCCCATCATTTGTTTCCAAGTAAAGTAATATTTCCCCTGTGGCCAGGCATGTTTTCGCAGAATATTGGAAATGAATGACATTGCTTGTATGACAGCGACACTCATTTACAACTATCACACAATGTCAAGACAGACAGACACACACACACATACACATGTACATCATCATCATTTAACATCTGCTTTCCATGCTGGCATGGATTGGACAGTTTGACAAGAGCTGGCAAACACAGAGAGTAGCACCAGGCTCCAATTGTCTCTTATGGCATAGTTTCTGTAGCCAGATGCTTTAATGACTGCCAATTTGCCACCCATCAATGTCTTCTCGAAGATGAAAGGCTGAATGGGTGAGAAGGATCAGTAATAGGAATTCTATAGTGGGAAGGTGCAAATATTATATATTTTAATAAAAGATGATGTAATACACAGTCAACCAATAAGATAGTCTATAGGGAAGAGAAACGTATTACATACTGTATTAATTCTTTCTAATTTTAGTGCAACGCCAGCACTAAGTAAATCAATTACATCAAGGACCTGGCTGGCACTTTATTTTATCTGCCCCAAAAAGATGAAAGGCAGAGTTGACCTCAGTGGAATCTGAGCTGAGAATGTAAAATACCAGAAGAAATCCGTTAATTATTTTGTCCAACATTCTAATGATTTTGTCAGCTTTGCCACCTTGTTGCATATCGTAATAACAGAAGATGCAGTACACATAGTCTACCAATGAGATAATAAACTTAAGTCGTTAGGAAGAGTGGATTTGCTAAATAACTGGATAAATAGCTTTTATATCCATATAATCAACAACTGAGGAAATGTGACTGCTGGCAGTCCTCATTTAAAATATCTTCGTCCTTTGCTGGCATTAAAAATTTAAAAACAAACATTTACAAAGCCAGACAACACTTAAATGTCTGCCTGCAGAGGAATAAACATACGTTATTGCCAGGAATATATCACAAGCAAATCCAAATCTTAGACTTCTTTGAAATAACAGTGCTTGAAAAAAAAAAAAAAAAAAAGATGCTCAGATACAAAATATCTCTTGGCACCAAAGAGAAAAGCAAGTTAGTTTAAAATGCAATCCTAACAGTGAAACAAGAGTCCATAGTGACATTTGAAATGTAATAGATATTTTAAAGAGATGGTCTGCAGCAATCTGTGTGTTTTGTAACACCTTATAACAATTAACCTTCAACTATTCACCCATATTCAATTTGTAGGACTAAAAATTAATATAAAAACTCTAGTTGGTGTTTAATTGCTGGTCAGCCTTGACTGAGCAACCTATAATCAAAAGTGTTCCAGCTGTAATTATTGTATCTGTTGTCATTCTTCTCTTAAAATGGTAGAGTGTAATCTAAAAGAGATTTGATTGTTATATCTGTTAGGTCAAACAACATCATAAAGGCTCTATCATTAGCCCACAAAAATCCTTATAGTTCATGCATGTAATCAACAAATGTGATGCCTTTAGGTTTGTAGATGTAACTTGGCAGTGTGAATAAAGAACTAACACTCATCTTAAATTACAGAAGTTGAATCTTTTGTAATACTCAATTGTTTCGTCCACATGTTTTATCCCCTATACACATCCCTGACCAACACAAACATGCTCGAAACACCCTTGATCTCTTACTCACCCTCTCCCCCCAAGTCACTCAGTCTTGTCCACATTGCCACTGTCTCTGTATGCACTGAGTCAACTACTCACTGCCTTACAGTGACTACCCAATACACAAACAGGAGCACTCAAAACTGTTTCAAAAGTTAGGCCTCACCATTACTGAGGCCCTTTCCTATTGTTGAGATCCTCAAAGGGTTGACATGGCAGTTGAACAACATAGTAAAGATTGAAACACAAAGAGTGATAATTTTCTTCAAAGCCAGAAAATATTTTAGCTACCAGCTAAACCTTCAACAAAGCTCAGGTAAAACCCAAATCAGAGTAATTCTCCCACAACTAGAACACTGTCGCTGCTACATAAACACAGACATCTTTACACTGAATCTAAAGAAAGCTACTCAATCAACAGACATGAAGTCGTACACAAAAACACTCTAGCTCCCATCCTACAGACATGCCATCTTCTTTCACTCTACCTTTTCCATGGCTACTATAATTACCTTCACTCCTCAGAGCAGGCTGGTCTTGTACTACTTCCACTCAGATACTCTTGACCCTTTCATCTTCCCTCCACTCATCACTCATATTGTACCCACTAGCCAAACCACAAACAAACTACTAAAGAAAATATCTTCACAGGAATGGCTGAGTTCTTAAGAAACTTGCTTTGCAGCTGCATAGTTTTGGATTCAGTGGCACCTTGGGAACATGTCTCTTACTATAACCCTAACCCAATCAATGCTTTATGAATGAAGTTGGTGCACAGAAACTATGAAGAGATCCATATATATATATATATATATGGGAGAATGTACGAAAAAACAACAACAGACGAGGACAGATGGTGTAAATAACAAAAGGATGTATTAATATGACGCCCGGGAATACGGAAAGTCTTTGACGTTTCGAGCTACGCTCTTCAACAGAAAGAATACGGAGACAAGGAGAAAAACACGGAGAAAAAAAATTGAATAGTGTTCAGTCAACGGTCAATCATAATAATGGCTGACCGGAAGTTAGAAATTCTTTTTTCAGGAGAGCTAAGAAAAGGGGGAGATAACAAACGGTGATCGAAGAACGAGGGGCTGTGTGTGGGAGATAGAATGCTGGTGATCTTGACCTATGTAGTTTGAAAATGGGGAAGGGAGAAAGGAGTTGGTCAGTTGTAGTGTGTGCATGGTGTGATGCAAGGGTATTGGTGTGATGTGATGTGAGGGTGTTGGGAGGTGGGGAAGGCATGGGTGGAGTGTGGGGAAGGCATGGGTGGAGTGTGGGTTAGGCTGAGGGTGGGGTAGGGGTAGGGGTATGTGGGTAGGGTGGGGTATGTGGGTAGGGGTGGGTGGTGGGTGTAAGGAATTGGATGGGGTGGAGTGGGAAGGTAGAGTAGGAGTGTGTTGGGGTGTGGTGGGATGAGCTTATGAGGGGTGTTGACGATGAAGGGGGGAGGGGAAGGTGGATGTAAGAGAGGGGGAAGGTGGGTATGGGAGGGGAGAGAAAGAGAGGAGAGAGGGTGGGTATAAGAGAGGGAAGGTGGATGTGAGAGAGGGGGAAGGTCGGTATGGGGGGAGAAAGAGAGGAAGAGAAAGAGAGTGAGAGAGAAGAGAGTGAGAGAGGAGAGAAGAGAGTGAGAGAGTAAGGGTGAGAGAGGGGGGAGTACGAGAGAAGAGAGTGAGAGAGAGGAGAGAAAGAGTAGGGAGTGAAGAGAAGAAGGAAGAGAAGTTGGAGTGAAGAGAAATAGGAGTGAAGAGAAGTAGGAAGAGAAGTAGGAGTGAAGAGAGGTGAAGAGACATACAAAGAAGTAGGAGTCAGAGCAGAAGGGGAGGTGGGGAGGGGGAGAGATGGGTGGTAGGAGGGAGGTGGGGGAGAGAGGCAGGAGGAGGGGGTTAGATGAAGAGGGGAGGGGAGTTGAGCCCATGTGGCGCAGAGGAGCGAAGAGAGAAGATTAATCTCTGTTCACGGCGCAAACGGGAGTCCGGATGGCCCCTGTGCATGGACAATCCAAACACGGACAGGTGTTGCTGCAAGGAGTGGCCGGCAGAACGGAAGTGGCGTGACACCGGGGTGTCATTGAGAACGTTGATGTCTCGGAGGTGTTCCGCGAATCGGTCGGCCAGGCGGCGCGCCGTTTGTCCGATGTACAGAGAATGGCAGAGAGAGCAGGAGATACAATAGATGATGTTGGTAGAAGTGCAGGTGAAGGAGTCGGTGATGCGATAGGGTCGGTGATGGGTGCTGGTGAGGAGGGTAGTGTTGGAGAGGTAAGGGCAAGTGCGGCAGCGTGGGCGTGAGCAAGGGAACGAGCCAGGTTGGGAGGTTGGGTTGAGGAAGAAGCTGTGGACCAAGAGGTCCCGTAGGTTGTGGGCTCGTTTGAAGGAGGGGAGGGGTCGATTAGGGAAGATGTGGGAGGTGGAGGGGTCGGACTGGAGGCACCGAAAAGCTCGGAGAATGGAGCGTTGGAGGGGTAGGGTGGTGGGATGGTAGGTGAGGGGAAAAGGGAGGCGGGAAACGGCAGGGCGGGTTCGGGGGGAGAGAGCAGATGCACGGTCCACAGAACGTGCTCTGGCAAGGGCGATGTAGATGGTGGTGGGTGGATATCCACGCAGGCTAAAGTGGTGAGCCATGAGTTGAGACTGAGTCTCAAAGTCATGGCTGTCGCTACAAAGTCTGCGTAGACGGAGGAATTGGGAATAGGGGATGGAAAGTTTTGTGTGTCTAGGGTGGGAGGAGGAGAAGTTGAGATAGGAGTGTGAGTCTGTGTGTTTGTAGTGGATGGAGGTGCTAAGGGCGGAGTGGAGGATGCTGACCGAAATGTCGAGAAAGGGGACAGAGGTGTCAGAGATAGTACAGGAGAAGTGGAGGGCAGGATGGAAAGATTGAACGAAAGAGAGGAACGAGTCAAGATGTTCGCGGGAGAGTGAGGTGGCACCGATACAGTCGTCGATATACCGACCGTATAGTTCGGGAGTAGGACCAGTGAAACTGGAGAATATTTGGGCCTCAACATAACCATATATATATATATAAAGGAGATATATATATATATATATATATATATATATATATATATATATATATATATGTATATATATATATGTATATATATATATATATATATATATATATATGCGAGTAAAAATAAATACAAAAAAGGTGGGTTTTTTTGTATGATTGTGTATAGAGGAATATATTATTTTGCTTAAAAGAGTTCCAACACTGTCTGTTTTTTATGTTTTATTTATATTCCTGCAGAACTAATGTGGGGTATAGAATATGGAATATACAATATATAATATGATATACAATATACAATATAAAATAAAATAAAATAAAAATGGATGGCACCATGAAAGAAAGTATTGAATGTAGATGAAATATTGAGTGTTCAATATAAAGGATCAAATATATAAATATATAAATATAAATATATATATATAAAGGCGACTCGAGTTTCAGGGCTATTTCCCTTCGTCATGGCCGGTATGACAGACTTTAACATATATATATGTAAATATGTGTGTGTGAGTGTGTGCGTGTGTGTTTTTGTGCTTGTCCACCACCTGACAACCAATGTTGGTTTGCTTATGTCTCCGTAACTTAGCAGTTTGACAAAAGAAACCAATAGAATAAGTACCAAACTTAAAAAATAAGCACTGGGGTCAATTTGTTCGACTATACCCTTCAAGGCAGTGCCCCAAAAGACTGAACAAGGTAACAAGTCATCTTTTCTGTTTTTACTTTTTTTCCTCACTAACAAATATAGCAAGCCTAGCCATCTTATAAGGGTTAAGTTAATCCATGATAATTATATTTAATCCAAGGTGATCATGTGGATCAGCACAGTTTAGATATTTTCCTCATCCTATCTTCAATGTTTTGTTTTTTTAAAAATATTTTTATCTTTTGAAAAGAAATTTTAAAAAATTACATCTTTTCTCTATGACAATATAGAAATGAAATATTCTTTCTCCAAACTAAATTTTGAAATAGTTGAGGTCATTGCTCCAATTTCAGTTTAATGAGAAGATGTGTTCAGCAATGTAGAACTTGTAATCTCTTGTAAGAAAAAACAAGAGGAATATCTTGGAATCGATTCCAATGTCTACATTTCATACTCAACAAACTAATCATTCTAATCTAGTTGCCAAGCTTGTATTATTGGTTTTCAAGTGCAAAACAGTCGTAATTAATTTTGCAGATAAACCTTTAAGGTTAGTTTCTGCAAAATCTCAACACTTAATCCCAAAAAGATACTTGTAAACATTTTTGGTGCAATTATTAATATATTTGGTAACCCATCCACCACCACTCTGACTGGCTCCTGTGCCGGCAGCACATAAAAAGCACCATCCAAACATGGCCATTGCCAATGCTGCCTGACTGGCTCCCATGCTGGTGGCACATAAAAAGCACCCACTACACTCTCGGAGTGGTTGGCATTAGGAAGGACATCCAGATCAGATTGGCGCCTGGTGCAGCCTCCTGGCTTGCCAGTCCCCAGTCAAACCATCCAACCCATGCCAGCATAGAAAATGGATGTTAAACAATGATGATGATGAAAC
>NC_142930.1:131711574-131716574 GCF_046866305.1 Octopus bimaculoides
CTGTTCGTACACATGCGTCATACAGTCTGCCTTTTACCCTGAGTGAGAGTCCCTTTGTCGCCAGCAGAGGTAAGAGCTCTCTAAACTTGGCCCAGGCTATTCTTATTCTAGCAGTTACACTTTCAGTGCACCCACCCCCACTACTAACTTGGTCACCCAGATAGCGGAAGCTATCAACTACCTCTAGTTTTTCTCCCTGGAATGAGATAGAAGTTGTTTCCTGTTTGTTTACAGTGTTTATTGCACCTGAACATCTGCCACATACAAAGACTAACTTTGTAGTTAATCTGCCTTTGATATTGCTGCACCTCTTATGTGTCCATAGCTTGCACCGGGTACATCTTATAGAGTTACTACCTACTCCTTTACTGCATACTGAGCAGGGCCATCTACCTGAAGGGGTTTGTGTTTTATCTACCTTCCTACTTATTAGGATTTTGGTTTTTGCTAGGTTGACTCTAAGGCCCTTCGATTCTAGTCCTTGCTTCCACACCTTAAACTTCTCTAGTTTTGATAGTGACTGCGCAATTAGTGCAAGGTCATCAGCATAGAGGAGCTCCCAAGAGCAACCTGTCTTGAATTCCTCTGTGATCGCCTGGAGGACTATGATAAATAGGAGGGGGCTGAGGACGGAACCTTGGTGGACCCCTATCTAAATAAATAAATATGTAAATTAGAAAATTACTATTTGTAAATCTCACAATGAGACATATTCAGCAACAATACTTTGGAGTAAAGATTGTTTGCCAACATACCATGGCAATCCTGGTTTAGGACGAATGTTGCTGTAACTTAGCCCCAGGACACATCGTCTCCAGCTGGCTATATGACATGATCTGTGTCCTTATATTTTTGAACAAGGATACAGATACTGTTGTATAGTCAGCTGGAGACAATGTCTCCTGGGGCTAAATTACAGCAACATTCGTCCTAAACTAGGATTGCCATGTTATGTTGGCAAACAATCTTTACTCCAAATATATAAATATATAAATAAATAAATATATTTACATATTTCTATATATATGAATATAAATATATAAATATATATATCATTTGTAGAAATACATAAATCCGGAGAAGCACACTCTAAGATGTAGAGCAGTTAATATTATAGTGGGGCAGGCCGGTTTATGGGGTTACCCTGAGTAACCCCAACCCCATAAACCGGCCTGCACCACTACAATATATACATACATATATATATATATATATATATATATATACGAGTGAGTGGACAAACAAAAGAAGAGCACTCAACCAATTTATTGGGAGTTACATTCAAATTCAAAATGGCTGTCGACTAGCATCATGCTTGAAACTCAAGAGTACCAACGAATTTGGATCAAACTGTCTTGATCCATATATATTTATTGATTTTCTCACCCTTTTGGTTGAAGAGCATATGCTCGAAATGTAAAATACTTTCTCACTTCCTGAGCGTTAAACTAATACATTTGTTTGTTGTTTACACACCAGTCTTTGTCTTTTGTTTTTTTTTGTAAATTCTCACTATATATATATATATATATATATATATATATATATATATATATATATATTTGGAGGAAAAAGTATAATCAATTAAACTGATTCCAATTCCTTATTTACTTTAGTATTTATTTTATTGACCTCAGAAAAATTTAAGGCAGTGTTGACCTTGGTAGGATTTGAACTCAGAACATAAAGAGCTGTTACACTTGATATTTTATACAATGCTCTACTGTTTCTGATATTGCAAGAACTCAACAACCTACTTTTAATCAATTACCACTTACTATCTAAATGTATTCTTTCCAAAATTCTGTGCTTTTGAAATTTGGCAACACTACTTCATACATGCACCCATTTCTCTTTATGGCCCTTTTTTTCTGTTCACTTTTCTGTGTTATTCTGTATACTCTGCATGTACTTTTGGCTATCGTTGCTGTCTTCTCTTTTTTACTTCATTCATTGCTGCTTCCTGTTCCCTTTTTTTTATCCTTTTCCAGTGAGTTGTAATGCACCTGAGCACTCTATACAATAAGCTTATTATAATCATATCCCCACCTCTATCCAACAGTCACTCTCCTCCAACACTTGAGGAAACTTACTTATTCATACCTCTTCTCTTATATTCACCTTCCTGTAACTTGAGGGTACACCCTGAAACATCTTCACCACCATCCTAGCATAAATCCACCTCCCTCAATACTACTCCGCATTCAGTTGAGGGATCTTGTTTTGGTGACCTTATTTGTTGTGCCAGTGCCACATAAATAGCACCCAGCACACTCTATAAAGTGGCCCACATTAGAGAGGGCATCCAGCTATAGAAACCATGCCAAAGCAATCATTGGAGCTCCACACAGTCCTCTGGCTTGCCAACTCCTGTCGAACTGTCCAAACCATGCCAGCAGGGAAAAACAGATGTTAAATGATAATACTGATGATGATGACAACTATGAATATTACATTATAGAGTAATAGTTAAAGCCTTGGTAAACTGAGATTATAATGTAACTTCAATTCTCAGCTAAAGTCATTCCACTTATACTCTTGAAAAAATGCCCAGAAGCACCACAAAATATTTAAATATTTAAAAGCTGATTTGAACTCACATGTTAAGAGCAACTAGTCCAATACGTTTTTTTTTATTGGTTTGATCTGAAGAAGAGAGGACTGTGTCCATGACCTTTGCAGGCTTTTTAAGACAAGTGAGATTAACTGTATTAATCTCACTCTTTTCTACTTGAACAACTTTCAAGTTGGTGGTTGCAGGGAAAATACAGTTTGGGATGAAATTGAATGTTCTGAGAAGGAATGACTGGGAATTGTGGTGGATCTGTAAACTTACCTCTTGCAAAAGTTTCAGGGTGAGAGAGAAAGAGAGAGAGGGGAGGAGGGAGTGTGTGTGTGCACGCATGCATGTGCATGCGTGCTTTGAATCTCATCCTTAAATAGCCCTTTATTGTTTCTCCAACAATCAATTTGTTGTTCTTTTTTCAACTTTCCACTGAGAACCTGTTCAAAACAAGGATTACTTTAGGGTAGAATTTGGGTTAGAGGTACTATGTGGTTGCAGAACCCAGATCATGACTATATTTATTGAGACACTCTAACTAGGATACATTCATTACTAAATGATGTACTTCATGCAAGAAAAATATCAAATGCCACTATACATTTTCACTTCAGTCTTTTGACAATAAGAAAAGGTGCACAAAATTTGAAAGTTGTTCTTTTTGTTAGTGTTTATTATTAATGAGTGTGAGAGAGAAACCTTACATAAAGGAAAGCATGAAAGCAGGAATTGAAGAAATAAAGTAGGAGGAAAACAAACAAACGAGAAGATTTGGAAATTTTGAATGAAACTAAACAGAGAGGCAATAAAAATGTAAAAATGAATACTACTAAGAGAAGATTTCCAGTCTATATCAGTTGGTTATCATTAAACCAGAATATGTATGTACTGTTGGGGAAAGTGTTGAATCAATATCAGAATGAGAAGCAAGATAAAACAATGAAATGATGAAATATATTAAGTAGCAGGGATAGTTGTTTTAATTCTATATCTTCTTGCTATAAGAGATCTCAATGGAAATAATGAAGATAAACCATTCAAAGAGATACAGTTGTCAACTGAAAGACAGAAAAAAGTGCCAACATAATTAATTGGTGTAATCGAAACTTGCAGTCAGCACCTTTACTAATAATATCACAATCGCTTTTTAACATTCTCATGTTCATGCTGCTGTAGTTGGATGACTCAGCTCATCTGTCACCTTGAGAGATCCTATTTCTAAAGTCATCCAATATTCTTAGATCTAACCTTACTACCTCTTCCGAATCAAATTTTTTATTTTTTAACAGTTTGGTTAAAAAAAGAAGGTCAGCATTCAACCCTGACTTTTTTCCTTTTTACTAGTTGAATCTGAAGGCCCATGACCTTTACAGACCCTGTGAGACAGGGGAACCAGATGCCATTAACAATTTGTTTAAATTGTTGAGTGAGTAAGAAGATTCCAGAGGAAAGGATTGGGTATAATGGTTAGTCTGGGACTTAGAGGATTGGATGAAACAAGGGTGATGAGAGGTGGAAAGGTGAATGGGTTGAGAGTGCTTGAGTTCCAAGAAAAAGAAGCCATTATAGTAGCAATGGAAAGTAAAAGTGGTGAGAGGAGAGATCATGCGATCCTGAGGTTAACAGATATGATAGTGAAAGATCAAAGAAAATGGTAATTCCTTCAGCAACAGGAAGACACTCATTGGATAATATAGTTCTACACGCACCTACAGGATGGGTTGATTATGTTGGGGATTAAACAACAACTATTGATCTTTTCCTATGGGTTTTGAACAGGTTCTATATTGAGATTAATGTCATCCAATATTTGACCCATGCATCCATCTTACTCATTCTTTTTTATTTTGTGTGGAAAATGATAATTTTTTTTATTTTAGAAATTAAAGATGACGGGAAAGATCTTCCATTTTGTTCCCAGACACAATGCTAACATTGGCTGTGTTTTCTCCTTACACTTTTGTCATTGTTATTCAATACAAGAGAACTTTTTCCATTTTTATATCATTTTTGCACAAATTTATCACTTTAAAGAAATTTATCATGTTTTTGGAACAAATTGTAAATAATTAAGGTGGTTTAAATTTTATAAAAACGTTTTCACACAAAAATGTAAAATTCAGATGCATAATGATAAAATATTTAACCATTTCTCACTGAACCACAAACTACTTTGAACAAAGTCTGCAGTGAAGGAAAGACTGTCAATAGTAATATTTATAATTCTATAATACTTCTGAGAGGAAAAGTTTGATGAAGCCTATTCAATACTTCTCAACTCATGTTAACTTTTTACAGTTGTCATAATAAATCAGCTGCAACATTGATCTAACTGTCAACAAAATCTTCAATGCACAAGTATCTATTTATATACAAATACATATACATACCTGCATGTATATATATGTATATTAGTTGCAGCTACTATAATTCTGAG
>NC_142930.1:131724074-131749074 GCF_046866305.1 Octopus bimaculoides
TTGTCAAATTGATTCAAATAGTAAATCTAAGATGTTAACAGTGAGTGTTCCTCCTCATTTCTGCCTGAAATTAGTAATGCTTGTAAGGTCTAATATCAGTTTACATTGAAAACAATAAATAGTTTTTTTCCCAATCAATAAAGCAAACTAATACATAATGTTAAAGAATTGCATGGTGGTAATTCAATATTTCCAAAGTACCACCAATAAAATAAAAAAGAGAAAAAAAAATTTGAAATTAAAATTCTGAATATTAAGAATACTGGTTTCAAATTTTGACACAGGGCCAGTAATTTTGGGGGATGAGGTAAGTCAGTTACATCAACCTCGGTGTTCAAATAGTACTTGTTTATCAACTTTGAAAAGATGAAAAGAAAAGTCAATCTTGGTAGAATTTGAACACAGAATGTAAAGATGAATAAAATGCTGTTAAGTATTTTTTCCCAGCATGCTAACAATTCTGTCAACTCACCACCTTAAATGATATTCTTTTCTATTCTCGGCACAAGGCCTGAAATTTTGGGGGAGGAGGGGGCAGTCGATTAGATCGACCTCAGTATGCAACTGGTACTTAATTTATCGACCCCCGAAAGGATGAAAGGCAAAGTCAACCTTGGCGGAATTTGAACTCCGAACGTTAAGACAGACAAAATACCGCCAAACATTTTGTTTGGTGTGCTAACATTTCTGCAAGCTCACCGCCTTACTTAAATGATATTAAGAATAATGTAAGATCATTTCAGGTAGCATAGCAGAAATTCTTTATTACATCCCAACAACTGTATTACTTACTTACACACACACACGTTTATAACCTAATAGTTTCTATGGTCTGCTTTAATATTCTTAACTTTGTTTATGCCTATTTTACAAGCTGAATGAATGACAGAAGCATGTAAAATAGTGGATATGTTATTGCACTATAAGTTCACAGGTTTTTGGTTCAAACCCATGAAAGGTATGTGGTGTATTTAAGTAGTATACACTCAACTCCACATTCTTCAGTTCACACAGCTATCAAGAAATGTTACCTACTATAGACAAATGTCCCATCCAGAAAAAGGTTTATTCCTCACCTGATTAATGCCAAAAGGCCAGAGATAATAATTTATGAGATCAGTGAGGCTCTTGGAGATACTTGCATTATATTTTAAGCACAAACATAGGATGGATTGTTGAGTTACTTTTGTAATTAGATCTTGCCAGTTCTGCTGAAGTGCACACCTATAATATGAAGCTAGCCAATGAAACTACAGAATTTTTCATGGCATTTGTGTTTTTATTGAATAGCTTCCTAGTCAGCTCTACTTGGACAGATCTATGGTATAGAAATAGCTGATTAAAGAATTACTCAATCAATATTCTAGTCATGATTAAACTACTTGAATTACAGGATATTCTATCTTAAGATTTAGGACACTAAACAGAAAAACTGCATTAAATTTCAGTAAGGTTATAACTGAGTTCAAGCTGTTATACTAAGTCAATCCAGTACTTTAACCCTTTGGCTTTCAGCTCATTCTCTTATTTGTAATGCATATTTATTGACATAGTTTTAAATCAACCAGGCATTATCTCATAGTCTTGAGTTTTCAATGATGTGATTGTTTATTGTTAGAATGACATTTTAGGGTAGATGTGATAGACTGAATCTAGCTGGTCTAAACACAAAACAAGGTAGAATACATGGAGTCAGATGTAGTTGAGTTTAAATGTTGTTGTTGTTCCAGCTGATCCGATCAACGGAACAGCCTGCTCTTGAAATTAACGTGCATGTGGCTGAGCACACCACAGACACGTGTACCCTTAATGTAGTTCTCGGGGATATTCAGCGTGACACAGTGTGACAAGGCTGACCCTTTGAATCACAGGAACAACAGAAACAGGAAGTAAGAGTGAGAGAAAGTTGTGGTGAAAGAGTACTGCTGGAGCCTCGTGGAGCTTTAGGTGTTTTCGCTAAATAAACACTCACAATACCCGGTCTGGGAATTGAAACCGCGATCCTATGACTGCAAGTCCGCTGCCCTAACCACTGTGCCATTGCGCCTCCACTGAGCTTAAATGATAAAGGATTAAAAGAACTTTATTTTTTAATTTTTTAGTCAAGTGTTAGGGTAGTATTTTGACATTGGGGGAAACTTGGCCCAAATGTTGAAGACACCCAAGGGTTAGGAGGTGGTGTTAAATCATATGAAAGATAAAGTCTAACAGCCTGTTTAAGCATCATGTTGGGTTAAGCTTTAGTTTGTATTATATACGGGTTACACTCACACTCACTGTAAGAAGTTTTCACTCGCACTCACACTTTAAAGGCACAGAGCAATGTCTGTACCAGAGTTTCCGACATTCCCACATGATCACCATGCGGCAACTCAAAATGTAATGGTCTCTATTAAAAGAAAAACTAACATTTGTTGAAAGAAATGATATTTCTGAAAATATTACTTAGAAGAATGTAAAATGAGGATCCATCATCACTAAATAGTTTTAAATCAATATCACATGAGAATAAATGTACGTCATTTTGGACACATCATCGGTCTTCTGAAATAGAGTTAAATTAATCTGAATTACGTTTCAAATAGAGATAGATAGATAGTGAAAGAGAGAGAGAGAGAGAGAGAGAGAGAGAGAGAGAGAGAGAGAGAGAGAGGGGGGGGAGAGAGAGAGAGAGACTGAACTTAAAATATATTCCGGAATCTAGCATTACATAAACTAGGTCATTAATATTTGTGGTGTTTCATATCAATACTGAACTCTATCTACAAGGACATGGTTTTCCATATGTAGTATAACACCCATTAGATCATACATATTATTGTTGAATGGTACCTTTTCAGCCCCTTCAAAACAAACATTAATTTACAATTTTATAACAGCGCTGGCAGCATGAAGAAAGCACCCGGTATATACTGTAAAGTGGTTGGTGCTAGGGTTTAGAAGGGCACCCAGCCATAGAAATCATGCCAAAGCAGACACTGGAGCATGATGAAGTCTCTGAACCCACTGGATCTTGACAAACTGTATATATATATATATATAAATTTAGTAAAAGGAGTAAAACGCATATGTCAACTGAATACTTTTATTTCCAACATATGTTTCGAAGATTACAAATTATACCTTCCATAGGAATAGGTGATGTTGATAAGAATATACATTTATATGGTATGTACACACCAACAGTTGTCAAGTAGTAAAAGGGGACAAACACACACACACACACATTTATATATACAACTGGCTTCTTTCAGTCTCTGTCTACTGAATTCATTCACAAGGCTTTGGTTGACCCAAGGCTATAGTAGAAGACACTTGCCCAAGGCACCATGCAGTGGATCTGAACCCAGAACTATATGGTTGGGAAGTAAACTTCTTACTTCTTACCACACAGCCACACCCACACTTGTCTTCAAGACAAATCTCTCAACACTTATCTGTAGTCTATGCTTCATTCAGAAATCAGCTTTCACTCCAAAAGTAGAGTCTACACAAAAGCAAACTCAACTCTCCCTATCACTTACCTCTCACCTGAATATCAGCAAAAGACATTGAATTACTCTGAATCAGAATCTCCCTCCCACACTGCCAAACACATCTGCTGACTGTCCCACTCTCTGAACTCTTCCAACCACTACCAACACTTCAACCAATATCTCTTCTGCACTGGGGACATCAACTTCACTTTGTTAGTGAAATTCCAGACGGTAACAGTTCTGTGGAGGAAGGATAACAGACGGAAAGTGTTCAGTGCAAGACTTGGAAAATGAGACACAGTATGGGGTAACAGGGAAGGAAGAAAAATGAAAAGATGAAAGGGTGGGTAGGCCCAGATGGGGAGGCTATAAGCTTGGCTAGTTCAAGAATTGAAACTAGATTATAGATTTGACTACACATATCAAAAGCATGCATGTGCACCCACCCCTATATACTGTGGAGTAGCTATGTATATTCTCCATAACAAGACACCTGTACCGTTTCCTGTCTTGCAAATTACTTGGTGACCTCACTAATGCTGGTGGCATGAAAAAAAAAATCAAGCAATGCACACAATAAAATAGTTGGCATTAAGAAGGGCATGCAGCTGTGAAAACCATGCCAAAGCTGACATCAGAGCACAATGCAGACCTGCAGCTTGCTGGATCCTGTCAAACCATCTAAACTATGAACCCATATCAGCAAGGAAAACAGGTGTTAAATGATGATGATGATGATGATATAGGCACAGATATGGCTGTGTGGTTCCTAACCATGTAGTTTCAAGTTCAGTCCCACTACACAGCACCTCATGCCTCATATAGACCAAGTCTTAAGAATGGATTTGGTAGAGGGGAAACTAAAAGAAGCTCATTGTGTGTGTGTGTGTGTGTGTGTGTGTGTGTGTGTGTGTGTGTGTGTGTGTGTGTGTGTGTCTTTGTCTTGATATCACATGATGGTTGTAAACAAGTGTCAGTCATACAAGCAATACAATTTGTTTACAGTCTTCTGTGGAAAACATGTCTGGCTGCAAGGAAATAGTAATGCCCTTGGAAAGATGTGTTAGCAACAGGAAGGGCATCTGACCATAGAAAATCTGCCTTGACAAATTACACTTGACTCATGCAAGTAAGGAAAAGCAGAGATGATGATGATGATATCATACTGTGTGTGAGTGTGTGTGACAAAGAGAGAGAGAGAGAGAGAGAGAGAGAGAGGAGGGAAAGAGAATTAAAATGAAATCGGGTATAAGGTTTCTGTGTGTTTGTGAACACCTAAACATAAGATCACAGTTAAAAAGACAGAATAGTGAAAGACTGAAGTTTTGCTTTTGAGAGAGAGAGATAGTGTGTGTGTGTGTGTGTGTGTGTGTGTGTGTGTGTGTGTGTGTGTGTGTGGTGTATGTGTGTGTGTGTGTGATTCTAAATATATTTCTAAACTACTGCATTTACTAATGTATAGCGCAAGAGATTTAATACAAAACACCAGTGTGAATATCATTATACATAAATGTGAAAAAGATAAAAGGATAAACTATAAGGTTTTGAGTTAACAGAAGATCTGGGTTCAAGTATCATGGACGGTCTTCAAATTTGTTTTTCCCCATCCAAAGGGTTTTTAAACTCAATATTCTTACACGCTTATTTATAGCATCATCTACTTCAAGTTCCACTGTTAAAAATAATTTTACATGATGTCTCTCAAAGTTTTGAAATTTTTATAATGTAACCATCTTACAGTTCTTTAAAATGGATGCAGAAAATTCACAGTGTGACTTTGATATAATGGTAGCATATCTATCATGTTTACAGATGTGAGTTCAAATCACACAAACAGCCTTCAACATTTTTCCTAACCAAGGGGGATTTTAACCAATATCGTTGCCAGTGCCCCTGGACTGGCTTGTGCGGGTGGCACATAAAAGACACCATTTCGAGCGTGGCCGTTTTCGTGCGGGTGACACGTAAAAGCACCCACTACACTCTCTGAGTGGTTGGCGTTAGGAAGGGCATCCAGCTGTAGAAACTCTGCCAAATCAGACTGGAGCCTGGTGTTGCCATCCGGTTTCACCAGTCCTCAGTCAAATCGTCCAACCCATGCTAGCATGGAAAGCGGACGTTAAACGATGATGATGATGATGATGATGATATCACACCATTATTTACACCTTTAAAAAGGCAGCAAACTCGCAGCAATGTTAGCATGCCGGACAAAATGCTTAGTGGTATTTTGTCCTGCTTTATGTTCCGAGTTCAAATTCCGGCAAGGTTGACTTAGACTTTCATCCTTTCAGAGTCGATAAAATAAGTACCAGTTGCACACTGGGGTTGATGTAAGCACTTTCTGAAATTGTTGACCTTGTGCCAAAATTTGAAACTTACTATTTACAGCTTTATCTAAGGCAAGCCTGGCCAACTTGAATTACATTGTGGGCCACTTTAATCACAGAAAGTTTTTTGAGGGCCACTTGTATACTTTATGCACTAGCAGTCAAACGATCAAATTACAGAATCAAGAATTTTTCATACTTTTCGTTTGTTTAAAATTATAAAATCGTAGGCCTTTGCTTTATTGCCTTTTTACTCTTTTACTTGTTTCAGTCATTTGACTGCGGCCATGCTGGAGCACCACCTTTAGTCGAGAAAATCGACCCCAGGACTTATTCTTTGTAAACCTAGTACTTATTCTGTCGGTCTCTTTTTGCCGAACCGCTAAGTTACGGGGACGTAAACACACCAGCATTGGTTGTCAAGCGATGGTGGGGGAACAAACACAGGCACACAAACACACATACACACACATATATATATATATATATATATATATATACATATATACGCCGGGCTTCTTTCAGTTTCCATCTACCAAATCCACTCACAAGGCTTTGGTCAGCCCGAGGCTATAGTAGAAGACACTTGCCCAAAGTGCCACGTTTAAAATTATAAAATTTTAGGCTATTGCTTTATTGTCACTAAGAAATTTTAAATTTTAAATTTATTTTGAAACAAATGTTTTACACAAACGATTTTATTTTGAAATTAAACACAATAAAGAATCACGCATTTCAAGAAAGTATGAAGTAGGCTGCAAGATAAAAGTCTGCAGACAGCATGCGGGCCTCAGGTTGGTCAGCCCTGATCTAAGGCAACAAGTTGGCAGACACATTAGCACACTGAACATAATGCTTAGCAGCATTTCTTCCAGCTTTACATCCTGAGTTCAAATTCCACCAAAATTACCTTTGCCTTTCATCCTTCATGGTCAACAATATAAGTTGATTACATCAACACCCCTAGTTGAGTATTGAGAGGAGGGGGGGATGTAATCAATTAGGCCCGCTCGTCTACAATTTCAGGCCTTCAGCCTATAGTAGAAAGAAATATCTACAGCTTTATCTATTTTGAGTTCTGCCATTAAAAACAGTTTGCCTAAACTAGTGATTTTTAGAGACAAAAAATAGGGATACCACTTTGTATTTGAGAAGGCTTTCTACTTGGGTAAATATGGTATATGTTACCATTATCTCATATTCACTGTTCTTTTCTACTCTCTGAAATATTTACTGTTTCTTAGGCCACCCACACCAGCCTGTAGTATACTTCAAATTATATTCTTTTTTTTTTTCAATTATATATTCAGTTTATTTTATGTTTTGTTTTGCATAATACCTCCTATGATTCCATGAAACTTAATACACACACATATGCATGCATGCACACACACACACACACACACACACACACACACACACACACACACACATGGAAACTACATATAAATACATACACACATACAAATATGCATACATACACACAAACAAACATACAAAAACACACACACAAACAAACATACAAAAACACACACACACATATATTTCATGATAAGATATTAAATGCTCAAGTTATCAGATACTTGACAGTAAACAGATGTACAAAATAAGTATTCCTTCTCTAGAAAGCCTAATCAAGTTTCTAGAAAAGTATCCATTCCACATGGATTTCTGGTAATGATAAAAAAAATTGAAGAAATGTGAAGGAAAAAAAAGAGAGAAATATAACAAAAATTTGTAAAAATATGAAACTTCTTCCAATAAAATGCACAAGTGTTCTAAATTTGGAGGCTGAAGACATGCAACAAATATTTCAATATCATATGAAAAAAATATGTTTTACTCTAAAATTACAGAGAAGGAAATCTTCAATTATAATCATTTCTAACTCAAGACAAAAAATTTTTGGAAGTGTGGATGATTTAAATCAACCCAACATTTAATCATCCTCATTTAATGTCCATTTATTTTCCATGCTTACATTGGTCTGACAGAATTTGTTGAAGGATATTTTCTATGATTTGATACCCATCCTGATGCCAACTCTCACTTGTTTCAAAGTAAAGTAATATTTTCCTGAGGCCAGACATTTTTTTTTCATAGAAAACTGGAATTAACCAACATTGCTTGTATGATGGTAATGCTTATTTACAACCATCACACAATATCAAGACAAGGGAACTACACATACGTGTGTATGTGTATATATATATATATATATATATATATATATATATATATATATATATATATATAGGTGGCACGTAAAATACACCATTTTGGCCGTTGCCAGTACCGCCTGACTGGCCTTCGTGCCGGTGGCACGTAAAAGCACCCACTACACTCTCAGAGTGGTTGGCATTAGGAAGGGCATCCAGCTGTAGAAACTCTGCCAAATCAGATTGGATCCTGGTGTAGCCATCTGGTTCACCAGTCCTCAGTCAAATCATCCAGCCCATGCTAGCATGGAAAGTGGACGTTAAACGATGATGATGATGATGACGATATAACTACCATGCTTCCTGCAATTCACCTACTGTACACCTGACAGGCAAAGCATGGCAGTGTGGTTAAGGAGCTTGCTTCCCAACCAGGTGGTCTCGAGTTCAGTCTCACTGTGTGGCACTTTGGGCAAGTGTCTTCTGCTACAGCCCCAAACTGTATGTGTATCTGTCACAATGTCTGTCTTTGTGTTGGCACCACTTGAAAAACAGTGCTGTGTGTTCATGTTCCATAACTAAGCAGTTCAACAGAAACCAATAAAATAAACACTTGACTTTAAAAAATATGATAAATTAAAATGCTATAAGATGGTGCTCCAGCATGGCTGTATCCAATAACTAAAACAAGTAAAAGAGAAATGAAATTTAATACTGTTTAGTTTAGAGAAGGAAAGGCTTTGCCAAACTGATTGAGATTAGATACATGGACAAATCATACAGAGGTACCCCTATGACTCAATGAGTTATTGGACTCACCACAGCTCTTTGAAATCATTATAAGATTAATTTTAACCTACTCAAACTAATAAGAGAATTTATTATATTTTAACCAACTGCCTTTCATCCCATTGAAAATTTCACATTACAAATTATATGCATTCTACAAGAATGCTCATTGAAGATGATAAAATATGTACCCCTTCCTTGTTCCTAAAGCTAGTAAATGCAATACAGCACAAAATAGCATCTATTTCTACCTTATTTCTTTCAAGTATAAGGTTTCCCTTTCTTTCACACTTTTCAAAACTATGAAAACAAAACTATGTAAGAAATTCACAGCATGGAAAGAATAAGGTATGGTTGACTAAAGGGGGAAAAAATTACAGAAAGAAGAATAACCAAGTTTCTTCCTTCTTTTTCCTAGATCTCTCTTTGAAAATAACCAACAGTATGTTCGCCATTTTTATATTTTCATTGTAACATGAAATACAATAAATTGCATTCCTAGAATGCAAAAATAAATAAATAAATAAATAAATAAATGACTAACGAAGGAAAAATTTATGAAAAACAAAATGACAACATATGCATACAGACAAAAAAAAAATTCTCAGGCAAAAGTCATGCAAATAATGCAGACTGTTACAATATAAAGAGAAAATTTTTCTGCTCCAGTTGAGTGAAAAAAATTCTGTCAAAGAAAAAAAATTGATTTCCAAATTGCTTAGAACAGATGAAATCTAATTTCAAAGAACTATGTTATCGAGATGCAATGTCATTATATATTCTAAATTTAATTTATACTCAACTGGAGAAACCAAAACTCTCAAAATGGGATTCCATTTGTAATGGGGCCAAAAGTGTTTTGATAGTAGTATAACAAAGAAAACAAGTGTTTTAAACAGAAATATTTTAAGTTCAAAGACCATATGAAAAAGGGTGGTTGTGATGGTAGTGGAAAGTTGTGATATGCATGCCTTTCCCAAAGGGGAAAGTAAAACTGAATGACTCCATCTGAGAATTAAAAGAGATGCATAGCCTTGATTAGCTCATTATGCAGTCATTTAAATATTAACAAGTAATATGAGCACCAATGAAAATAAATAATCCTGGCGAAATCTGAACACAGAATGTAAAGAGACAAAATTAAATACACTGAATCAATTTAATCTGTTGCTCTGCCATCTCTGCTGCTAAATCCAAAGACGACCATCCTCCTTTGGATTTAACATCAGAGATGGTAGAGCAACAGATTAAATTGATTTACTGCATCTAGTTGTGTCCTTTCACATTCTGTGTTGAAGAACTGGTGTAACCATGATGTTCTAGTTATCTGATGTGGAGGCACAATGGCCCAGTGGTTAGGGCAGTGGACTCACAGTCATAGGATCACGGTTTCAATTCCTAGACCTGGCATTGTGAGACCGGGCATTGTGAGCGAAAACACCTAAAGCTCCACGAGGCTCCGGCAGGAGATGGTGACAAACCCTGCTGTACTCTTTCACCACAACTTTCTCCCACTCTTTCTTCCTGTTTCTGTTGTACCTGTATTTCAAAGGGCTAGCCTTGTCACCCTCTGTGTCATGCTGAATCTTCTCAAGAATTACGTTAAAGGTACATGTACCTGTGGAGTGCTCAGCCACTTGCACACTAATTTCACAAGCAGGCTGTTCCATTGATTGGATCAACTGGAACCCTCGTCGTCATAACCGACAGAGTGCCATAGTTATTTGATGAGCTAGCTTTCTTTATCAGTCCTGATTTGTAAATATACAACTGCATTGTATGATGCACAGCATGCATATTAGTGCAGACATGTAGAATAATTTATTACAGAGGCAAAGGCATGGCTGTGTGATAAGAAACTTGCTTTCCATCCACATGGTTCTGGGTTCAGTCCCACTGCATGGCACCTTAGGTGAGTGTCTTCTACTATAGCCTCGGGTAGACCAAAACCTTGTGAGTGGATTTGGTAGACAGAAACTGAAAGAAGCCTGTTGTATATGTGTGTGTGTGTGTGTCTTTATGTCTGTGTTTGTTCCTGCAACTTAGCAGTTTGGCAAAAGAGAATGAGTACCAAGCTTAAAAAATAAATCCTGGGGTCGATCTTTTCGACTAAAATGCAGTGCTCTAGTACGGCCGCAGTAGAGAGGGCATATTATTAAAAAGGTTGTGAATGATGATGAAAAGACTTTGACAAACACAACTGATTGCTTGATTAACCAAGTGATTAATTAAACCTCTGATGCTTATTCTATTGGTTTCTATCCTTAAACTGCTAACTCACAAGGGGTTGTAAAATAAATCAACACCATTTATCAAGTGATGGGGAAACAGACACAAAAACATGCACATCCATACATAATACCCACATTATATATATATACATGAGAGGGTGCTGGAAAGTTCTTGGCTTTAAGAGTATTGCGGAAGGTCTGGTTGGAGGCCCAACCTTCCAAGTTCTTTTACAGGGCTTAGAAAAACTGAAGGACTGCTGCAATAAGTGTGTGAAACTGAGAGGGGAATATGTTGAATAAAATCATAATTAACTGATCCTCCTGTATTTTCTTTTACCCAAAGCGAGGAACTTTTCAGCTCCCCCTCATATACACACACACACCACATACAGGTAGATATATAGCATTGCTGTGTGCTTACGAAGCTCATTTTGCAACTTCATTATTTCTGGCTCACTAGTTCCTGTTGAACCACCAAACCGATGCTAACATGGAACATAGATGTTAAATAGTGATGATGATGATGATGGTGGTGGCATTGAAAGAAATTTGCAAAAAAAAAAAAAACAAGAAACCTACAAGGTATTTTGTTTAGTCCTCTAACGAGTCTGTCAAACCATCATCCTTAACCCATACTAATAATACTGGATACATTTAACCAACTCCAAGTAGGAAAATGTAATGATCAAACAAGGATGTAAGACACTGACCTCTCAATATGTTTTGTAATCATCATTGTCTATTTTCCATCCTGGCATGGGTTGGACAGTTTGAAAGGAACTGGTAAGACCGGATGCTAGACCAGGATCCAACTGTCTGTTTTGGCATAGTTTCTATAGCTGGGTGCCCTTTCTAACACCACTTTATAGAGTGTACTGGGTGCTTTTTACGTGGTACCATCACCAGTGCTATTTACATGGTACCATCACCAGTGCTTTTTAAATGGTACCATCACCAGTGCTTTTTACATGGTGCCATCACCAGTGCTTTTTACGTGGCGCCATCACCAGTGCTTTTTACGTGGTACCATCACCAGTGCTTTTTACATGGTGCCATCACCAGTGCTTTTTACATGGTACCATCACCAGTGCTTTTTACATGGTACTATCACCAGTGCTTTTTACATGGTACCATCACAAGTTCTTCTTACATAGTACCATCACAAGTTCTTTTTACATGGTACCATCACTGGTGCTTTTTACATGGTACCATTACTGGTGCTTTCTACATGGTACTATCACCAGTATTTTTTACATATTATCATCACCAGTGCCTTTTATGTGGTACTTACATGGAACCATCGCCAGTGCTTTTTATGTGGTACCATCACCAGTGCCTTTTACATGGCACCATCACCAGTGCTTAAGTGGTACCGTGTAATGTCATATTAGAAAAAGTATGCACTTTTACAACATATCAGAAATACTCTTCAGGTGAGAAGTAAATTGCACAATACCTGAATATGAAAGGAAGGCTATATGGTAGTGAGACGTGGGTCCTGAATGCAGAGGGTATGTGAAAACTAGAGAGAAATGAAGCTAGTATGCTCTGTTGGATATACAATATCAGTGTGGATGTACAACAAAGTACTTAGGTACTAAGAGAAAAATTAGTCATAAGAGGAAACAGATGTACTGTGCAAAAAGAAAAGAATTTGCTAGTTTGGTCATGTGATGTGTTTGGACGAGGACAGCTGCATAAAGAGTTGGTCATTTAAAGTGGATGGAACTTGAGGAAGAGGGTGGGGCCGGAAGACATGGAATGAAGTAGTGACGGCTGAATTCAAAATACTAAGCCTCATGAAAGAGATGACAAAGGACCTACAGCATTGACAATTTGTTGTATTACGGAGGACCTGACCATCACAGCAAAAAATGATGTTTTAAAAGCATTCTGTTTATGCTTCTAATCCATTCTGCTTCATCAATCATTCCCCATATCGCATTCCCCTAACACCCAACCCTGGTAAAACTCAGTGGTTGTAACCATGAGGGCAAAATCAGTATATATTACTCCACCCACTTCCTTTGCACAACCAGTCATCTCCTCCCTTCTGGAACCACTTCCATCCCTTATTCTCATTCTTCTCCCTCTTTCCACACCATTTTCACCAATCATCTCCTTCCTGTGCCTTCAGTTATATCTCTCCTTTGCCATAATCCATTTTAACACCTCATATATTTCTTATCATTCTCAACACCTTCTCATATCTGCCATCATCATGCCCCACTCAATATAGCCACCCTTATGTACCTCGCCCTCGATATCTCCCTCTCCAAAACTCTTATACCTTGCACACTATACCCCTACCTTCTGATCTATCCTCAGCCACTTCTGTCTCTCACCTCACCCTCTCTCTACACTGATATTTCCCATAAATCACATCTCTACCCATCTTCATTAATCACTACGTTCACCTCTACCATCATTTCTAACTATCTGTTACTCTCCCCTAACACTTAGGAAACTATCCACTCTCTTTTCCCCTGATGTTGTCTGTATCCTCTCTCATGCTCACCTTCTTGTACCTTGAAAGTCTGCTCTGGCACTTTATCACTATCATCTTTATCGTCCTCATCTTCCCAGTTACTACTACTTACCTTAATATATTTTCTCTATAGTGGGACACCTATGCTTGTCCTTCTATTATACTTTAGCCTTTCAACACCTGGCATAAAATCACCTCCCCCTCTCAAATACTTAACCCACTTAGTAATGAGAGCTTTCTCCTTTTCTTTTTTCCTGTTGTTTTCTGTCTTCCGAGTTACTTGGCAACATCCCCTAGTACTGGTGATATGAGAAAAGCAACTAGCACACACTGCAAAGTGGTTGGTGTTAGGAAGGGCATCCAACCACAGAAACCTTGCCAAAGCTGATCCTGGAGCTTGACACAGCCCTGCAATTCGTCAAATAATGTCAAACCATCCAACCCATACCAACATGGAAAACAGACGTTAAATGATGATGATGATAATGATGATGATGTGTTCTCAGCAATATATTACAAACACTGCGTTGTGTTGTGTTCTAGGTAACAAAATATAAATAGTGTGATGTTCTGCGAAATATATCACAAATACTATGTTGTGTTCTGGGCAACACATTCCAAATACTGTGCTTGTGTTGTGTCCTAGGCAACATGTCACAGTGTGGTGCATTGTTCTGTGAGCAACTGAATTATCTACAAACCTCTAACTCATAGTTTAGGCCAAGTTCATAGGAGAATTTTAATTATACCCTGCAAACTATGGGGAAAATTGCTAATGAACACTGCTCTAACTTCTTATGGCAATGTACTGTATCAACCCATGGTACCTATTTATAGAAATGAACAACAGAGTAGAGCATTTTTGACATTGAAACCATCTGTAATCCAACACCCTATTGATTTGGTCACTTAATATTCAAGGAATGCCACTATTTAAAACAAAACAACAGTCAAATAGATAAAGTATAGAAATACCAGCTGAAAAATTTTAGTTGAAATCCATAGCAGTCATCTTGCATATTTAGATAGTATGCTTAATTTTAATGCCTTAGCTCAGTTGTCAAAAAATAGGTCCAGATCAAATGAGAATGTTACTAGAGGAAGACAAATGCAGGTTAGGGGGGGAAAAAATAACATGAAAATGAATTGCAAATGAAGAATTCTTATATCAAGGATAAGTTATTTCAAAGTACCATTTATGAATAGAACATTGGGTATGTTTGTAGAAAGGAAAAGAAAACTTTAATTAGATGTTGGAAACAACTGTTTACAGATTTTTCACACAATATTACCAATCCTTAAAAAACCGAAAGAGCTTAGGAGATATTTATATACCCTTTTAACACCAACTTGTCTGAGACCACCCCTGGTTCTATGGGCCAAACTTCATGCTTTAAAATGATCTAAACAAAATCTTCCCATTAAAATTTCATGTTAATTTATGTTCCGGACATTTTACTATATTCTTCATTATATTGTAAATTATTGGAAATAAAGATAATGGAAATCAATAGAAACATGGTAACAAAAGGGTTAAGAAATAGAGTTAAAATAGTCAAGTCAATAAAAATATTGGACTATATTTCCTGATACCTAATTTAACATCACTATCTGGGCCTCGTGTACCTTTAGCACAATCCTTTTGTTGCAAGAATTTGCAACAGAGACTTGGTTTGAGAGCAATATTAGAATCACTGCAAAACGATCAGAATCACTGCCCTTCCTTCTTATATCATACATAAACACAGATTTTTTTCTTCTTCTCTAATTGTTTTGTTACATTTCAAAACAGGTATGTTTCTTATCCATTCCTACACTGTGGAAGAAGAGGGGTGGAAGCACACCTGTGAAATGCTTTTTTAAAATTTATACCAGCACCCTGTTCAGACCGAGAGATTTATTACCTCCCTGCTTAATGAAATAAGCATTGAGATATCTCATGATGAAAACAACAGATAAGCATTCACTCTACAAATCTCTGTAGTCCAAGAAAGGATTAACTCATTTTTTTTTTTACTTCTTGAGGAATAAAAAAATCCTTCTCTCTTTAAAGATAACAAAAAACAACCAAACATTCAACCTCAAATGCAACAGTATGTACTGACCCAAAAGTCAGATCTTGGCAGAAATTTTCTGCACTAATTATTTAAGATTTATAATTTCTTGTATTAGTTTACATTTTTCTTTTTATTAAATCGTTTTCCAGTAATCATTTTAGAAATATTTTAATATAAAGCGATTTCATGTTTCACTAAATTGTTTTTAACGTTACCACCATCTTTTGGTTCCTCTCCATCAAGCTGAAGAAGAACAAAGAAGTGGACTAAGTGAAAGAGACAAACACAAGTAGTATTATATGTAGGAATAGTGTCTGGTAACTTCCGCTTCGTAAGTCTCTCCAAAATGCTAATCACATCCCTAAGGACAGAATAATCACAAGTAGTCATTGTACAATCTATTAATAAACTTAAATATGGATACAATTCAAGTGATATGAGGGATAAGATTATGGACAGAAAATTTGACATATATTACACACACACACACCTACATTCACATAAATACACACATACCTACACACACACACACACACATATGGCCTTCTGACGACAAAGCAGGCAATTTTTCAAGTATGGAAACTTCAAGTAGCTGACGGCGTTGATTTCAGACGACCAAATTAAATGACATTACGCACATACGTTCGCATAAAGCGGCCGGCCTTTGCTCACATTAAATTTCACCCCGACACTCAAATACGGTCACATATATTGACATAGGCGTGTTTATACATATATATATACATATATATATACATACATATATATATATATATATATATATACATACATATATATATATATATATATATATACATACATATATATATATATATATATATATATACATACATATATATATATATATATATATATATATACATACATATATATATATATATATATATATATATATATATATATATATATATATATATATATATATATATAATAACCCACGAGTGCATGGTACCACTTTCACTTTGACAAGCATTTTCTGTGTATTCATTTTTATTTTAGAATTATTTTTTGATCGTCATATTTGTGATTCTTCTCAGTAATATTTTGCATCGTCTCTTCGAATTAGTTAAAAATTAAACATTTGTCTATATATACATACATGTATTCATGTATGTATATTTTGGTCGGCCCGGGGCTATAGTAGAAGACATGCCCAAATTGCCGCGCAGTAGGACTGAACCCAACACCACACACTTGGAAGCCAGTCTTCTCAATCACACGGCCACAAAATTTTGTTCTAATGTCGAGTTATAATGATAAAGATTTAGCATTAAACCGAAGAATTATCCAGTTCTTTTTGTAGATATTATATTTTTTACAAGTGGGGTGACTGTGAATACGAAGCAGGAGCGAGGGTCTTGTGCATGGCACCATATATGTGTGTGTGAAAAGCTAACCTGGTTCCTCAGAAAGACACCAGTATTTAAGTAGTTGTTAGCCCTAGGTCACCAGCTGTCAAACGAAATTTATCTCGATAAAAAGCTTGACAATATGAAAGTGGTACTATATACTCAAAGATGACTGCATAAAACAGACGCACACTATGACATTTACATACTACATAATCAACGAGGGAGAAGTTTCATAGGTTAAGTAGAATATACATCTCCTGGACAGGACGCCAGTCTACCACAGGCAACACTCCCAGACAACCCAACTTAAACTTGTCAATGAGGAGACTTCTACATAATTATTTGACATACAAGTAATAGCAACAAAATCTTCCTTAATTCAGACTAGTTTTTTTTTTTAATGACGTATTGAATAATGTAGTCTTTGGTATACTATGCCTGAAATAATTCTGATCATCAAAGATCTGACAAAACAAACATCCACTTGTACTGACATTTATGTTGTGGGCTATGATGTGTAAGATCTATTATATACAACGCAATAAACGTGAGCCTAAGACCTATAAGATCCGACCTTATAAGCTATAAAACCAAATGTAAAACTCATTTCACGTCAACACACACACCATATATATATATATAACAACCACATAACATGCATGTGTAAATAGATTTATACTTGTGTGTGTGTGTGTTAGTGCTCCTAGGCACTAACAAGCTCATTTTACACACACACACACGTGCATATGTGTGTATAATGAGCTTTGTATTCAGTGCTCAGGTGCATTATAATATATATATATATTTACACACACACACAAAGGTGCATATATACTCAGACAAAATTATGTGCTCACTTGACAACAAGGACACATTACTTACAAACACAAATAGAATCCATTACACATACACATATACACCAAACCAACAAATAGTCCAAGATGCTTTTGTTTTCACTCAAAAAGAAAACTAAAAAGGAAGGGTACGATTTCGAAATACATAATAATCTGCTTTCACCAACAACGAAGAATAATTTGTAGAATAACAAACAAGAGCTAACAACACATACACATACTAGGAAATATGTAGCTTCTAATATTCTACATATATTGCTAGGCCAGACACCTTGGGTTTCTTTATTGTTTGTTTGTTGTTTTACATGAAAAGAAATTCGATGATTTAGGTTAAACGAACTGAGATGTGAAATGAAGTGAAATCACTTCAACAGGGATTGGAAATCCAGTAACAATCAGCTCACTTAAGAGATTATCCGCTTTATCCTCTGGGTATTTGCCACTTAGTCTTATACTGTAATTAACTTCACTACTAATTCACCTCAGTAATTCTGTTGCTACGACTGCCCACATATATATTTGCGTATGTTGTTTGTTGTTTTCATTAATCTCCTTACACACACACAAGCACAATTGATCGTGTTCGAAGAAAAATTAACGAAATTATGAAAATAACAGTAAAGGTAACAAGTGCGTATATATTGTTATACACAAACCGACACACACATTACATTATCATAAAGGCGTGATGGTCGTTATCTTTTTAATATCATTTCCTGGATATTTATGCTATACAAAGAAACATTTTAAAGACAAAAGAATACGCACCGAACAGCAAACAAAAGAAATTGAAAAAATTCGAAGAAATAATTGTGATTTAATTAATTTTAACGACGTCACTGAAAAGAGGAAGCCATCGCACAAGAATCTTACCTTACCTGGAAACAATGAAAGAAAAGAACTAGTGGATGTCTCTTCGCGACATATTAGAATAAAATAATAATAAGTTTACGTACGTTTTTGATAGAAGTAGATAAGTTGGTTTCGTTAGATGAATAGGTTAGCAGGTAGACGGTTTCTCCTTCTTCAATGGTTCCTATGTAGACTGCTGTAATATAAAGTTCCTTTAACAGGTCGGGGAGAAAAATGACGCAAATTTAGCAGTTAGTTTCCTCGTCTGATGCTTTTGCAAAAGATGCGAGAATCTAATAGAAATTGTCAAAAATATATTACACACTTCGATCTAAGTCAAAAAGACCGAAAAGCGATGAAACAAGTTCAAGCAGGCACGAAGAAAATGTATGTTGTGAGTTTGAATGACGGAGATGTATGAAGTGGAAGAAAAAGAAAGAAGTAGAGGAAGCAGAAGCAAGACAATCCGATATTACTGAAGACTATTATAATTGGTACCGGTTCTATGAGGTTGCTGGTGCTGTTCTGCTACTGTTCTGCCTGTTGCATAGCAAATCAGACGGTAGAACAGATGTTGCTGTCGTGAAAAAAAAAACCGTTCTCTAGTTCCTCATAGACTTTAATTATTATTATGTATTTTAGATAAATATACAGCAGAATATTTATTGATGTTACTTCTCTATTAGCAAATATTATTTAACTATTGGTTGTCATTTGAAAACCGAGAAAAAATTCATTCAGTTTTATAAAATGTCACGGTTGTTTATGAGACTAATTCAATATTTATTCATTGAAAGAGTAGAAAACATTCGATGTCTCCAAGATGAATAAATTGATCTTATGTGACCAGAAGCGAGTAGTAATGTGTAATCAGTCCTTAAAAAACATTTTCCCAGAAATTTTGTTAATTATTCCGTCCAGCTAGATGGACATTATAACAAAGTATCCTGTCAAGAAATGCAACGGAGAGAGCCTAAACATGGCCACTCACCCTCGTAGAAATAATAGCCAAATGTCCCTCAAATCATACTTGATTGTCTAAAGGACGGAAGGGCACATTGGTTAATATAGTCCGAGAAATGCTATCTCTCGGAAGAAAAACAATCAGGGTGGTCATAGAATGTTTTTGATAATAGATCTACTCGATGAGGACTTAGTTGGGACTAAACATCGGAACCTATCTGCCGTATATTTAAACTCCCGCCCAAAACCAAAACTAAGGACGTCACTCTATTAATTTGACTTATATTAGATACAGTTGGTAAATTATTAATCATGAATGATACTCCTAATTCTATGCTCTGATTTTCACAAGGATCATTTTTATCACACGGGCTACATTATAATTATTTCGCTTGGTGTTTTTTTACACTTAATGTGTAGAAACGCACGATTAAGAGACATTGCTATTATGTAAAACAATTAAGATATTTCTTGACAAAACAAAAAAAAAACTAAGTAGCATCTGAACGGACACTCGATCTGTTAAAAATAGCAGCTGAATCACGACAAATCACACTTTACTATCCTTAATAAAGAGAACACAGTAGATAATGTAGCTCTAGATACGGTCCGAAAACCATCGATCTGTTAAATCAGAGCAGAACAGGAACTAAACAACAACAATAACATTGCTATGACTCTGTTAATCATTCATAGGGCGTTGTGATGAGTTCTGTACTCAGTGTTTTATTAATTAAAATTTACATTCAAAATTAAAATGTTTAATTAAATAAAATTCCTCCATTTAGTTGGAGAAAGAAAACAAAAAACCTAGAGTCAGGGCCGACCCTAGGGTTGCTGGCGCCCCAAGCCAGCCGAACTTCAGCGCGTACAAGCTGACGGTCGTGGAAATTTCCTGGTCTTTGTCACGCCCTCCTTGGCGCCCCCTAGCACATGGCGCTCCGGACGACTGCTCGAGTTGCCGGTACCTTGAGCCGGCCCTGCTTAGAGTCAATTGTTGGTGACGAGCAAAGAAAAAGGGAAATAATTTAAAGAAATTCAAAACTATCCCAAAGTTAATTTATTTGCTAAGAGAAAGGAAAGCCTGGCCCATGTTTGCAGGGAAGGATCAACTATGGACATGTTTCAGTCTATTAGACCTCATCAGCAAAGTGTAATCTATCCAAGCCCACCAATCAGTTAACAGATTTTTATACATAAAAATTAGCTGCTATTTCTGACAAGTCAAGCATACATATTTGGTGAACATAAATTTAGTTTTGTTGTGAAAATTAATACTGGTCAGACCACAGAGTACGCTTTTAAGAATGAACTGATGAACAGCCAGATGAGTTTCACCTGGTTGTTGCCAGCTCATCAGAAATGTCTACTTTGTTTTGTTTTCTCAAGGTAGACTGTGACTTGCCACTGCTTATGGAGGGGGCAATGAGTAACAAGCAAGAGTTTCGTTCATTTGTATATTGGTGCATTTGTTTGAAATGTAAAAAGCACCTTCCGAAAGGAGTCGAAGCCAGTGCACCCCAACTAGCTCCCGTGCCAGTGGCATGTAAAAAGCACCATCAGAACATGGTCGATGCCAGAGCCACCTGACTGGCTCCCATGCCAGTGCCATGTAAAAAGCACCCACTACACTATTGGAGTGGTTGGTGTTATGAAGGGCATCCGGCTATAGAAACCTTGCCAGATCAGATTGGAGTCTGGTACAGCCTACTGGTTTGCTAGTCCTCAGTCAAACCGTCCAACCCATGCCAACATGGAAAACAGACGTTAAACGATGATGATGATGATGATGATGATGATTGGTTAATTGAGATGCTGGGATAGCACTTGTGTAGATAGGTTGTAAACGAATTAATATGCAACTTGGTAAACATACACTAGATCTTATAATGCAAACTGATTGTACCACAAAATATATAGCTGCTGTGCCTTTATAAAACACTGGACCTATATAGTCTGTGATACAATATAAGCTATTGTTTAGCCCTAGGTCAACCGTGGTTGAGAACCTATGAGTGAAGATATTTCAACTGTGACTATTGAGTCTTTTTATCAGATATAGTCAACCTAAAACTATTTTATTCAATGTGTTCTTCTTCTTTAAAGAGACCAAAATGTAATTTGAGGGAGATTTGGCTGCTATTCCTAGAAAGTTGTTATTAATTCCCAGCTCAACTTCATTAAGCAGACCTATGATTTGACCATTCCATCTTGTTGCATATCCAGGACTGCACTGTCCAAGTGGCTCTTCTGGTTTCAAGATTGTAGGTACAGTATAGCTGAACTGTTAAGAAGTCAGCTTCCCAGCCACAAGAACCTGCTTTCAATCCCACTGCAAAGCATCTTAAGCAAAAGTCATCTTCTATAGCCTCAGATTATCACAAGTACATGGAAACTGTGTAGAAGCTGGCCAGGTGAATTGTACCTGTAATTTAAAGGGTACAGCTTCATCACCCACTATATCATGCTGATTCTGACTAATGGCTCAGTGGTTAGAGCGTCAGACTCACAGTCATGGGGATGTGAGTTCAATTCCCGGACCACTAGGCTGTGTGTTGTGTTCTTGAGCAAGTCACTGTATTTCATGTTGCTCCAGTTCACTCAGTTGTAGAAATGGGTGGCGATGTCACTGGTACCAAGCTGTATCGGCCTTTGCCTTTCCCTTGGATAACATCAATGGCATGGAAAGGAGAGGCTGATATGCATGGGAGACTGCTGGTCTTCCATAAACAACCCTGCCTGGATTTGTGCCTCAGAAGGGAAATTTCTTGGTGCAGTTCCATGGTCATTCATGACCAAAAGGGGTCTTTATCTGTGAAATACACAGGAGCAGGTAAAGAAAGCTAGCTCAACAGATCATAACTTTAGAGTTAAATTGTTGATGTATAAGGTGCCAGTGATCTAATGAGCTAGCTTTCATTGCATTAATTTGTGAATACACAAAGGTATTGTATAAAGCCAAGCCTACATATTAATGCAAAAATAGATGCATAATTTCTTCCATACTGAAATTAATACCACATGATAAATGGCTGTGAAACAGGAGTAACCCTACAGAAGTCATGTGGTTAAATAAATATATAGTTACCTCTCATATTCCTGATCTTTTGTGTGTGTGTGTGTGTGTGTGTGTGTGTGATACGTGTATCCCATACCAAGTGCATATGAAGATAGGAAAATATATCTCATGAAAGGTGACGTTTTCACTATGATGGCCTCATGGATTTTCTGTGTGTATGTATTTGCATGTATGTATGCGCAAGTGTGCGCGTGCACACACACACACACATTATATATGTATGTGCATGTGTGTGTGTGTATGCATGTGTGTGTGTGTGTGTGCATGTATGTGTGTGTTTGCGTGTGTACAAGTGTGTGTACATACATTGGCCAAGCGTCTCGATAAATAAATAAATAAATAAAATTAGGCAGAATCCAATAATTTAGCATACATTAATATTTTAATGTGGCCTTATGTGTCAAATGTCTGGTAATGTATGTGTACATGTAGGAGCATGTATGTGTGTGCATGCATTTGTATAAGTGCATATATGTGTATGTGTGGAAGTTTACAAGTATGAGCGCCTACACCTGTGAGCATATATATGAACCAACGGCAGTGAACAGTAAGATTGATACCATTAGCCTATCTTTCTAATATACAATAAAAATATAAATGCTGCATCATATGCCAAATGTAACTATGTAATTCTCTATATCCATCTATCTATCTATCTATCTTCTATCTCTTTCACACACTCACACATACACCTCACACTACCTCTCTCTCTCCCTATGTCTATCTGTCTGTCTGTCTGTCTGTTTGTCTCTCTCTCTCTCTCTCCCTATGTCTATCTGTCTATCTGTCTGTCTGTCTGTCTCTCTCTGTCTCTCTCTCCCTATGTCTATCTGTCTGTCTGTCTGTCTGTCTCTCTCTCTCTCTCTCTCTCACTCACTCTGTTTGTAATTACATTCATTTATTAGATAGTCAGATAAATTCATTGGTTTTTTTTCTTCCACGCTACCTGGTATATATCATCGTCTTACATCTTGAAAAGAAGTAAATTTTTTTCAAATTTCAAAAATGATTAACAAAAGTTGTGGAGGAAGAATATAGCAACTAAAACTGAAACCAGAAAACACTACGATTAAAATATTTTTTTTATATTAATTTAAATGACACTACATTGAAAAAGATTAAAATAAACGGGAAAAAAAATGCAAAACCGAATGAATTTATCTGACAACCTAATATTTATTCATTTCCCCCCTTTCTCTTTGCTTTTGAAAGATGTAAATTATTATCCGTATCGGCATTATATGCGAATATGTGACCCATCATTACCACCACAACCACCACCACCACCACTACCACCATCATTAATACCACAACCACAGCCAGATCAGCCTCAGATCATACCCTGCTATCTTGAAAAAGGGACTCATTGAATCATATGGATTTGGTTCACCGCACATAGGAATACTCATGGCTGGAATAACTATCGTCATAAGTCTACTTGATCAGGGCTTGCCTGGGGTTAAACAACAACAATAATAAAATGATCAGCACCTACAACCCCACCCCCAGTACCATCACTACCAACCCACCACTATCATCAATCCACACCACCGTCACCACCAACAACCCCTCCCCCTCGAACTTAGTCTTTGTAAGTCTAGTACTTATCCTATCAGTCACTTTTGCTGAACCGCTAAGTTACGGGGACATAAACACACCAACATCGGTTGTTAAGCGATGGTGGGGGGAGAAACATAGACACACAAACATATATACACACACAAACAAACAAACACATATATTTACATACAACGGGCTTCTTCAATTTCTGTCTGGCAAATCCACTCAGAAGGCTTCGGTTGGCCTGAGGCAATAGTAGAAGGCCAAGGTGCCACACAATGGGACTGAACCCAGAAGCATGTGGTTGGTAAGCAAGCTACTTACCACACAGCCATGCCTGATATTTCGTTTTTGTATTTGGCTTGTTAGATTCTTTATGTGAATTCATGTGCTGAAGCATATTTTATTGTTGGGGGAGAGTCATTCTCTTTTAGTGCCTTATTTCTTAATGCATTCACCAGCACTAAAAGAGAATGACTCTCCCCAGACACACACACACACACATATTTTTTCTCTCCTCTTTTTTTCTCTCCTTTTTTCTCTCCTTGTTTCTTTCCATGTACCTCTCTGTGGAAAAGCGTAGGCTCAAAACGTTAAAGACTTTTTCACTTCCCAAGCGTTATACTAATACAACTGTTTGTTGTCTACACCACCTGTTTTCGTCTTTTTTTTTGTGTGAATTCTCCCTTATATATATATATATATATATAAAGTTTTTTATTCATCTGCCCACTTTCAGTTTTGTGTTTAAGTGAAAATTATGAGGTTTGGTCATTCTGACTGCTATAT
>NC_142930.1:131754074-131811574 GCF_046866305.1 Octopus bimaculoides
TCTATAGCCAGATACCCTTCTGGCTGCTAGCCATTACCTCTTTCCAAGCAAGTTATTATTTCCCTATAGCAGGACATGTTTTCATAGAAGATTGGAAATGAAAGATACCAGTTGTATAATAGTGACACGCATGTAGAGCTATCATGCAATATCTAACAAGGAAACAAACACACACACACAGACACAGACACACACACACACACACACACACACACACGCACACACACGCACACACATGCACACATTCACACATACATATACATACATATTTGTATATATGCCATATTTACTTGCAGGCATGGCTATAGGCGCAGGCGTGGCTATAGGTGCAGGCATGGCTATAAGTAAGAAACTTGCTTCCCAACCACATGGTTCTGGGTTCAGTCCCACTGCGGAGAACCTTGAGCAAGTGTACAACACTTTCCTTGAATAATGGAACTGCAACCACAATGTTTTATATTTTATGTCTACTTTCATTCTCTTATTTCCCTCTATATTCCCTGTCTCCTCCTTTTCCACAATAATTCCTTATTTTGAACTCAAACATTTACCTCTGCCAGTGCTGTGTAAATCTACCCATTGCCAGTGGCACGTGAAAAGTACCCAGCATACTCTCTTAAGTAGTTGGCATTAGGAAAGACATCCAGCTGCAGAAACCATACGACAACAGACAGTTGGAGTCTGGACAGCTCCCTGCTAGCTAGCTCCATGTCAAACCCTCCAACCCATGCCAGCATGGAAAGTGAACATTAAACGATAATGATGATGATGATGATAAATTAAGGAACAAGTTGTGTATTTCATCAGGAATATGGTAACAAGTAGGTTAACAGTGTCATGCAGTAAGTTTTAATTTCACTCACTCAGTGTACGGATCTTCCTGGGGTTTTTCCACTTGTGTATAGATTCATTTAGTTAAAGGAAATATTAGAAAATTTGCAAATAAATATTTATTTAGACATATGATTGATACCTTTCATTTACCATATCTTCATATTATGACATAACAATGAAGATTCTATTCTGTATTAACTGTGCAAGGTTTAAACTACAACTGAATGAAGGCTTGGTAGAAATAAATAGATATCATTGTGCCAAGAATGTGACGCAAATGATGCCAAATACCCAGTTTCCGATGACGTGAGAATACCAACAAAAACAAAATTTTAAAATGAAACTAAAAGATCTAGCATGTAACTGGATAATCTGACAAATGCTATCTGCCAAGCTGAAGTTGCTTAAGTTTGTTAAAACTGCTTTTGGCATAAGGTAAACAAGTAAAACAATGCTTAAACTTTTTTGAGATGTTCAGTTATTACTTTTCAGCTTTTTATATTCTGAGTTCAAATCCTGCCATAGTCAATTTTGTCTTTTATCTTTCCATGATTTGTAAAAATGATGTAACCAGTCAAATACTGACTTTGATCTCAACCTTTTGATACTTACCCATCTAAGACTGTCCCTGGTTCTATGATACAAACTTCATGTTTTAAAGTGTCTTACCTAGTATAGACATAAATAATGTTACAAATTTTCTCCTTCAATTTTTCATAGGTTTTTGCACCTACAATATTTTCCCTTTGTATCAGTCATTAGCTAATAAACTTCTGCATTGAATTTCAGGTATTAACTGATCTAATTTTCCTATTTAACAATGGAATGGAATGGAATGCCAAAGAAAGCGTATAACTATTGTTGGTCTTCACAAGGCAGGTCACGACGTGCCTACCATTCTCAAACTGCTTGAACCACTTGGAATTAGAAGAATATTTGTGTATCACACCGTAAAGAGGTTCGTGAATCATCAGACAATAAATGACATTCCAAAGGAAGGTCATCCTCGCACTGTGAGGACTCCCAAGAAGGTCAAAACTATTGGAACCAGAATTAAAAGGAATCCTCTGAGTAAGCAAAAGATCACGGTTAGAGAGATGGAAATTTCACCCAGATCAATGTCTAGGTTAATCAGAGAAGACCTAGGGATGTGTGCCCATCATCGATGTATAGGACACATGTTAATTCCTTCATTGAAAACGATCAATGACAAGATCCAAACAATTTCTTCTCCGGTATGCAGGCAGTGCTCAAAGAAACATCCTTTTCACAGATGAGAAAATTTTTACTGTAGAAGAAAGCTACAACGATTAAGATGACAGGGTGTATGCCCACAGCCTAAGGAAGCTTCTGAGGTCATTCACAAAGTTCAAAGAGGCCATCACTTTGTCTCAGTTATGGTTTGGTGGGATGTGTCTTATGAAGGGGTGAGTAAGCTTCATCTATGTGAAATAGGGGTGAAAACCACAACTCATGTGTACATCACTGCACACTTGTCTCTGCAACAATCAATTTTCCAATTAATATCACTCATACTGCAAGAGATGAATAACCTGAGCATTTGAAGCATTGTATTGACAACGGAGGGGGTCATTTTGAATAAATTTTGTGAATTTATTTTCTTCTTCAGCCAACAAATAAACGTTTCATCTAAATGTGATCATTAATTATCCTGAAATACAAGATTTTCTTTATATCAATATTTATGACTATACTAGATAAATAAAAGTCTTCCATCAAAATTTCATGTTAATTCATAGCAGCATTTAGGAATAAACAATTTTTGGGGTAGTTAAAATATCTTTGTCACACATTTTAACTTCTAAAAGTAAATTTACTGCAGTTACCATGGAGAAAATGTCTCGTACGGTAAAAGGCTTCAAAACATCATATCTGCCCAGTGCTTCCCTCTTGTGGATTTCCAGATGCACATTTCTGGCTCTTTAGCCTTCCTTAATGGGTAAAGATATTTTAACTGACCTAAAGTTTGTTTATTCCCAATTACTACTTGGCACTAATGCTGCTATATTTATCCTGACCAAGCAGTCCATTACTGCAACTCAGTCAGTCATGTTGACTATTTTTTAGTTAAATCTACAACTTTGAATCTGTCCAAGGTTACCACTCTTTGCCATTTCCCCTTGAGGAAGGCTAAAGAGCCAGAAATGTGCATCTGGGAATCTGGTAGAGGGAAGCACTGAGCAGATGTGGTGTTTTTACACCTTTTACCATAAGAGAGAATTTTTTCTCCATAGTAACAGCAATGAATTTGCCTTTAGAAGTTAAAATATGTCACAAACATATTTTAACTAACCTAAAGTTTGTTTATGTTAATTTACCATATTTTAAAATGTACAAGGAACCCATTTTTGTCAAAAATTAGGTTAAAAGAATATGGGAGTTTCTTATACATGGATAATATTATAATCCCATACAAAACCATTTTTTCCAAATTTTAAGCCCAAAGAATTAGAGGGTTCCTTACACATGTTAAAATACAGTGTATTCCAAACACCAGAGTAATAATAGCAAAGTTATTTAACTAAAGTCTTCGTTATTTTCAAAATTAATTGAAACAAAGACAGTGTTTTTCAATAGAGACATGGTAACAAAAGGGTTCATCAACTAACTGCTCCTTGTAAAATTCAGGTCTCTGTACTTATCTTAGAAATCAATACTTCTATTTAAATACATGCGAATATGTATTTCTATTAATTTTGAAAAATACTACAAGGTAACAGATTTTTATGAAAATATTGTTATGCTCCCATTTTTGTTGGTATTTTTTCTTTGTTAAGCTTGACATGCTAAATATCAGAATTACATTGGTTTTGTGTAACAACAAAGATTTATATAATAACCAGGGAAACAATATTCATCATAATACAATTCATTGTAATTTCAACTACCTCATGTAACATATATAAATTGTATAATAGAACAAGCAATGGCTGTGTAATTAAGAAGCTCAGAGTTTCTGGTTCAGTCCCACTGTGCAGCACTTTGGACAAGTGTCTTCTACTATAGTCCTAGGCCAACCAATACCATGTAAGTGTTGCCCCCACATTCCTTGTTAAACAGTGTTGGCTTGCATACATTCCGGTAACTTAGCAGTTTGACAAAAGACACCACTAGAATAAGTACCGTCCTTGAAAAAATAAGTACTGAGGTTGATTTGTTTGACCAAAACCCTTTAAGACAGTGCTCCAGCATGGCTGTAGTTCAATGACTAAAACTAGTAAATGCTAAAAGATAAAAGATGCTCATGAATAAGGCAGTAAAATTGTAATAACTCAGGTGGTTAATGTCAATAGACATTGAAAACATCAATAAGCTTAGAAGTGAACATTGGACCATTGTTGCTTCTTGTGGTTTTAGCGATTTCATCACCCATCTAGTGAAGGGGTCACTAGTATGGTGAGCTCACTATCTTCGTAGCTAATGTGTAGCTATAGCCCAATGGGAGTGTTCACAATAAATGAAAGAATACGTGAAGACATTAGTTGTACTTTGTATATGTAGAAGAGACTTGATAGAAGTGTCTCTAGATCGCATGAAGATAATGACATTGAGTTTGGTCAATTCTGCCAGCATCCGTGGAAGAAGAATGTTCTTGGTGAGAGAGGCCAGTGTAAACCGCAATAGAACAAAACAGCATGCCAGGAGACCTTTGGAAGTGAAGCGAGGAAGTCAAGGATCTCGATTGAATCATGGTGGCAGGCACATTATGTAAGAGACAATTGGATGTAGCAGAGAACGCCTGTCTGAGGGAGCTTGTTAATTCAGCTAATCACAGACTGAGTAAAGCTGTAAACTGGCAGTGTTGCCTAAGCCTACCTTAAAGTCCCAAAATACATGTTTTAACTAACACTAATACAAACATGCTACATGGTCTTTATCTTCTTGAACCAATTTCCAAATGTGGTCTCCCATTATTGATTCATTTCATCTTCCCTGATATTATTTCTCTATCAAATGTATGCCCTGATGGAACTATTCATCGTGTTTTTCTAACAGAGCACCAAGAATCCCAACTGTGAGTGCAAATAGTACCGCTAAAACCTTTGATGTTTAAATTAGCCATATCAGACCCAAATATTGTACCTGTCTTATATTCAAAATGGCCAGACCTGGCCACTCACACCTACCCTACAATGTCATGCTAAAAATAGACAATAACATGATAGAAATCTCAGTTATGAGGTAATCCATGATTAATTCAACTGCTAAGTTATGGGATATAAACAAACCAATATTGGGTGTCAAGCGGGGGAGGGGGATGATGACAAACACAGACATAATGACATACACACATAGACATATGTATGACTGTATATACACTTGTGTGTGTGTGTGTGTGTGTGTGTGTGTGTGTGTGTGTGTGTGTGTGCCTGTGTGTGTGTGTGTAAAATCATCATCATCATTATCAATCATCATTTATTGCCTTCTTTCCAGGCTGGCATGGATTGGACAGTTTGGTAGGAGTTGGCAACCCAGAAGATTGTGCCAAGTTCTAACATCTGCTTTTGGCATGGTTTCTATGGCTCTATGTATGTGTGTCTGTATTTGCCCCTACTCCACTCCTTGATATTCAATGTTGGTTTGTTTATGTCCCAATAATATAACAGTTTGATAAACACAACTCATAGAATAAGTATCAGGCTTAAAATGTAAGTACTGGGATTGATTTGTTTGACTAAACCTTTCAAGGCAGGGCTCCTGCATGGCTGCAATCCAATGATTGGAATAAGTAACAGATAAAAGATAGAAGATAAAATAACTGACAAAATATTGGTGGAATTACAAAATCAATTTTACCATTATGTTCAGAATACTGGAAATTTACAAGAAACATTTTAAAAAATCAGGTGAAACAATTTTCTTTTGCATAGTGTGATCAAGAATTGGTACAGATTTAGTTAATCAGCTGATGTTTTCATTACTAAACTCATGTTTAGAACATAATTTATGAAACTGTTCACACATAAAATCATGATAGGTTTATTTTAAATTAGAACATTTTAAACTGATGAGTTTTATATCATAGAACGAGAAGTGGTCTCTGGTGGCTTTGTAATCAATCACTCTAAAAACAAAAACAAATTCTATTTTTACAGAAATTTAAATGATCAGTTTTGTATCAAAGAATGTGAGGAGATCTCATGTGAGCTGGTAAATTAATCAGTACAAAAGAACCAAATAACACAAAGTTGTTCTTTTACAGGAATTTTAATGAAAAGTTACAATACTTTAATCTTTTTCCTCAAAAATGAAATGAAGAAAACTTCCACTGAGAATAACAATTGAATTTGCAATGATCTAGTGGATTGATGGGCTGCATTGGGAATAAAGAGCTAAACATCATTCATAAACGTGTAGGCTTGGTAAAAGGTATCATACTTTCACTAATTGTAGTTGTGAGCAGACATAGATGCCTTCTTGACTCTCTTATGTGACAGTTGGAGGGAGAGAGAGAGAGAGAGAGAGCTGTGTCAGCACTCAGCTTGTGCTCATTTTCCGATGAGTAAACTGGAGCATGTGAAATGAAGTGATATGCTAAAGTATACAAAGTATCATCTGGTCCAGGAACTGAACCCATGACATTATAATTGTGAGTCAAACACCCTGATCGCTGGGCCACATGCCTATACAAACCCAGGGAATGGTGATAATAGTAATTTCTAAGCTAGACACAAAACCAAAATTTTGGCAGGAGGGTCTTTATTTAAGTGATCTTGAAGCAATGAAAGGCAAAACTGATCTTGACAAGATTAGAACCCAGAACATAGGGATCCAGAACAAATATTGTCAGGCTTTTTGTCTCACACTCTAATGATTCTGCCAAATGCATAAAGAGGATTTCTGTCCTTAGCCGAAAGCTATAAATTTTGATGGAAGGAACTGTCATAATAGTTAACTCCACTAATTGACTCTTACTTAATTAAATTAACCTCAGGAGGATGAAAGTTAAAGCTTACAATGACAGGATTTGAAGTCAAAGTTTGAAGGCATGTAACTCAACAGCACTAGGCATTTTGATGAATGCTCTACTGATTTGTTAACCTCAATAAGACTTGTAATTTAAGCTGAAGAGCAGCAATTTGGTAAGAAGGTGTTAGTAGATTATATTAATCAACCGCAGCATTTGACAAATACTTTATTTTGCTGGCCCTCAGCAGGATTTGAATTCAGAACATAAAGAGCTTGAACAAATACCACAAGGAACATTTGAAAAAATTTTTAAATTTTTCTGAGACTCAAACCATTCTGCCAATGTACAGCTCTGCTGACTTGAGATAATATAGACTCTGCACCAGAGATGAAAGACCACTACTTTAGAGTTGCAAGACATTGACCAAATAGTATCAAGCCTTGATTTTCCATTAGACAACATTGGTGACATGGCGAACTCTCCATATGTGTGTACACACACACACACACGTATCATATATATATATATATATATATATATATATATATATATATATATATATATATATATATATATATATATATATATATATGGATGTATGTGTGTGTGTGCATATATATCTATATATATCATCATCATCATCATCATCATCGCCATTACCATTATCATTTAACATCTATTTTCCATGCTGGCATGGGTTGGACAGTTTGACAGGAGCTGGCTGGCTAGGCAGAAGACTGCACCAGGCTTCAGTATCTGTTTTGTCATGGTTTTACAGCTGGATGCCCTTCCTAACACCAGTGAACGGAATACTATTCATATGGCACCAGCACAAGCGAGGTCAGTTTTGGCCTGATTTTTACTGCTGGATGCCCTTCCAGACACCAACCACTTTACATATATATATATATATATATATATATATATATATATATATATATATATATATATTTGATTAATGAGAGAGATGGAAGACAGAAATTGTTTCAACTCATCTAGGATCGAATCAAATTGATGCTAGACGGGTCAAAACAATCATAGTGGTTAATAAACATTCCCATATCTTCTATCTTCCATCTCTCTCATTAGTCAAATACCCAATGAATACTATGGAAGTGAGCATGCTTTACAAGTAAGCTACTGGGAGTATATCATACGATTTATTATCTAATAAAATGTAAGTATGTTGTATGTAGGCATGTATGTATGTATGTATGTTATCAATCAGTTTCATTTCTGTATTTCTTGTCCATAGAGAAAGAGCCGGACTCTAACATAGATTCAAGGCTCCTTCATTGGAACTTTTATCAACATCATCTAGGTATTTGTGCATATGTGTGTGTGTGTGCAGTATTTGGTGTTAGTGTATGCGCAGATTTGTATGTTTGTTTTATGGATGCGTTTTTATGTCTAGATGCATGCATATGTATTTATGTGCTAAATTTTTGGAAAGTTTTACATATCTTTACAGTTCCATTGATGGCTTGAATCTGTAGTCTTCTAATCAGCCTTTTTCTTTCAGGTTTTGAGACCCCTAATTTTTCCAGGTTTTTGTTGAGGCAGTTTGTTACATATCCCAATGCCCCAACAATCACAGGTATGAATCTGAACTTGTAGTCTGGGTGGAGTATCTGCAAATTTCTCAGTAGCTCGGCGTAGTTGTTCTCTTTTTCTCTAATCTTTAGTGGGATGTTGACATCCGCAGGACAGCTGATTTCTACTACTGTACAGAGTTTCTCTTCTCTGTCCCAGATTACTATATCCGGTCTATTATGTCTGCACTTTATTGAGGTTTTTATTGGGATATTCCACCAATACTCTTTCATATTGTGAGTGGTAATGGCCTCTACCTCATTATGGGTTTTCATCTCCTTAGCCCCGGGGTTATCCTGTCGGCAGATTTCATTATACAGTGTCTTGGCCACAACATCATGTCTCATAGGTAGGTAATACCGTGATGACATTTTTGGACAGTTGCTAATGATGTGGGTGATATCTTCGATGCTGATTCCACAGAGTCTGCATCGATTATTACATTGTGGCACTTTGCCCGCCTCTCTGTCCCGTTTGTTTATTAGGAATTTGGTTGCTATTTCTTGTTCTTGAATAGCAAAGGCATACCCTTCAAAGTGAGAGTTGGTGACCCGATTGTTTGTCCACGATAGACTGCTCTGGTTGTCAATGTTGTTATCACCCTGGAGCTTTCTGTTAACGTATCCATGCATGGTCTTCTGCTGGAATGCATTCATCCTCTCCTCTGATGTTATGTTACGGTAGAGTCTTGCAATTTCTTTGGGTAAGAGTTCAGGGTTGTCGAATAGGGAATGCTTGTCAAGTAGTTGCCTTCCCAATCTCATGATGGTATTACCTCATGTCTGCAGACTTCATCAAGGGGTGCACTTCGACACTTGGTGGTTATGAGATGATGTCGGAGAGATATGACACGGCATTCAAAAGCAGTCTGAATTGATGTTAGGCCCCTCCCTCCTTTATTTCGTTTTAGGTATAGGCGGTCTACATCGCTATTGATGTGAAAGTTGTTCGTGCTCGTTAGTATTTTTCGGGTCTTCACATCAAGGGCTCGGATTTCATCGATCGTCCAGTCAAGTATCCCGAATGTCGGTATGAGTACTGGTACTGCAAACACATTGTGGGCTATTGCTTTATTGAACACAGAGAGTTCCGAGGTCCATATTTTCCTAACCCGATTTCTGTATTCCTTAGTAACGTGTTCCTTGTTACAGGTACCTTCATATGATACGTTTTCATCTACTCCCAGGTATCTGTAGGATTCCTCATCAGATATTGGAGAAACAGATAGGCCATTGATGGAGATGTTGTTAGGGTGGTTTTTAGCCTTTCCTCGTTCCACAACCATATATGAACATTTATCTTGGCCAAACTCTAGTCCTACATCACCAGAAAATGTTGTGACCAGGTCGAGGCTTTTTTTCATATCATCCATGTTCTTGGCATACAATTTCAAATCATCGACAAAGAAGCAGTGCGTAATTTTGGTGTTGCTGTTTGCCTGCGTTCCAATTAGATACCCTTCAGACTTCTTCAGCATGAATGATAATGGGCTTACCGACAGTATGAACAGCATCACAGAGAGGCTGTCTCCTTGGAATATCCCCCTGCGATATTGTATTTTTTTGCTGGTGATACATCCACTTACTGTATTTAACTTCACAATGGTGGCCCAGGAAGACGTCAGGTTACATATGGCATTAATCAAGTTCACTGGGACTTTAGCAAGTCGGAGGGCTTCTAGCATCCACGAATGGGGGACAGAGTCGAAGGCTTTTTTATAGTCAAGCCACATGGAGACCAGATTTCTTCTGTGCTGCCGTACCTCCGTCGTAAGTATGTATGTATGTATGTATGTCATTATTCAGTTTTATTTCAAGATTTCTTGCCAAGAGAGAAAGAACTGGTTTCTAACCTAGATCCAAGGCTCCTTCATTGGAATTTCAACATCAACAACAAGGTATTTTTTTTTGTATGTATGTATGTATGTATGTATGTTGGTGCAGATTTGTATGTTTTATGTATGTATTCTCATGCTTAAAGTTGAATATGTAGACATTCTGTATGTATGTATATATGTATGTATGTATGTATGTATGTATGTATGTATGTATGCATGCATGCATGCATGTATATTAAAAGACAGAAAGAAGAAAATGCTTTGACAACTTTATTATGAATAAAAGTAAGAAAGTATTTACATTTTTATTAAAATACGCTACCAGTTTCAATTGCTTTAAAAAGATGATTTAGTCATGCTGCTGTAAAAGGGAAAATAAACTGAATTAAATAAAATTAGATTAATCTTTCAAGATACCTGTTCTGGTAGCTGACATGTTTTTCTTACAAAAATTACATGGTGCTGGTGCTTTGTTTCCTTCTTATTGTTGCTGAGTCACGTTGGCAGCAGCAGCTACACACACACACACACACTTACATTCACAGGCATAATGACAATGCTGTAAATACACTGTTAAACCTACATTTCTATTAAACGTAGGCCTGATACATCATTGATCCTATGTTGATCAAGTAAAAGAACATCGGATACATTAAATAAAGGCCATGCCATTCACTTATAATTGTCTTCCAGTACTAAAGCAAATTGTATTTCATCACTTTAACTGCTTCATTAGAATAAGGTGAGCAACATCTGAATAAAGCAAGTATTCAATGCTACATTCTCTCCACCTGACCAACACTCCCAAATTTTTTTTTACTATCAAAAGACTTTTCTCTTTCAATGTACTTTGTTGTTGTTGTTAAATTTCAGCACAGTTTCCATTCATACGTTTGTTCATTCATTCGTTCATTTATTTATTCATTCATTCATTCACTCATTCATTCATGTGTATGTGGGTGTAGGTGTTTGTGCGTTTGTATGTATGTTTGCCTATGTATGCCTGTGTGCATGTAATATATATATATATATATGTGTAAGGTGGCGAGCTGGCAGAAATGTTAGCATGCTGGGTGAAATGCTTAGCCGTATTTTATCTGTCTTTACATTCTGAGTTAAAATTCTGCCGAGGTTGACTTTGCCTTTTATCCTTTTGGGGTATATAAATTAAGTACCAGTTGCATACTGGGGCCAATCTAATCGACTGGCCCCTTCACCAAAAACTTCGGGGCCTTGTGCCTAGAATAGAAAAGAATATATATATATGGAAAGCGGACGTTAAACGACGATGATGATGATGAATGTGTGTGTGTTTGTGTGCGTGTATAATGTCCACACACACACACACATATATATATATATATATATATATATATATATATATTATTTTATTCTTTTATTTGTTTCAGTCATTTGACTGTAGCCATGCTGGAGCACCACCTTTAGTCGAGCAAATCGACCCCAGGTCTTATTCTTTGTAAGCCTATTAATCTATCGGACTCTATTGCCGAACCGTTAAGTTACGGGCACATAAACACACCAGCATTGGTTGTCAAGCAATGTTGTGGGGACAAATACAGACATATACACACATACATATATATATATATATGTATATATATATATATATATATATATATATATATATATATATATAAGACGAGCTTCTTTCAGTTTCTGTCTACCAGATCCACTCACAAGACTTTGGTCAGTCCGAGGCCAGAATAGAAGACACTTGCCCAAGGTGTCACACTGTGGTACTGAACCCAGAACCATGTGGTTGGTAAGCAAGTTACTTACCACACAGCCACTCCTGTGCCTATTACAGCAACTCCTGTATACAGTGTGTATGTGTGTGTACACATGTGCACATGCATGCATATGTGTGTGTATGTGCATGCACATGTTCATTCATGCACAAATGCATGAATGCACATGTATATGTATGCATGTGTGCATGCATGTGTATATGTACAAATATGCACACATCTATACACAAATAGATGCATGTAAAATAGAACAAATCTTGCTATTCATTACCATAGTATATATTGTATGAACGGAGTTTGTTTCTAGATCAAATAAGCAAAGCTTCACATTTGCTTTGCAGCTAACTGTGAATGGAATCTAGTTTTTAGGTTTCGCTTTGTTGTTGCAACTATTCAGTCTTCACTTGACTGCATCTGTTTACCAGGTTGTTGGTGTGCCTGTTGTTGTTGTTGTTGCTGTTGTTGGTTTAACAGTAGTGGTAGTGATGGTGGTACTAATGGTTGTGACAGTTGTAGTGATTGTTGAATCATGTAGCTAAGTAAGTTGCTACTTGTGTGTCAATTAATGTTTGTTTGTGTACCAGCAGTATTAGTTTAGTTATCAACGACCACTACCAATGCCTTAGTCAATTGATGCAGCTGTTGAATGTATGTGTTGCTTGTGTTGGTTGTATGAAGTCCTGTGTTGTAAGGTACTACTATGTTTTTAGCAGTTATCAGAGTAGAAGTTGATAATGTTGGTGGCACATCAGTGGCATGTTGTGGTTAATACTGTCAGTTAATAAATCAGCTAACTGTAGTGGTTGGTAATGTTGTTATAACAGTTATATATATATATATATATATATATATATATATATATATATATATATATATATATATATATATATATATATATATAGATAGATAGATATAGATATAGATATAGATATCCTGATATGATAATGAGTGTAGTGTTTTAATATATTTGTACAGACGCGGGAGTGGGTGTGTGGTAAGTAGCTTGCTTACCAGCCACATAGTTCTGGGTTCAGTCCCACTATGTGACACCTTGGGCATGTATATTCTACTATGGCCTCGGGCTGACCAAAGCCTTATGAGTAGATTTGGTAGACGGAAACTGAAAGAAGCCCATCGTATGTGTGTGTGTTTGTGTGTGTGTGTGTGTGTGTGTGTTTGTGTGTCTGTGTTTGTCTCCCCACCATCGCTTGACAACAGATGTTGGTATGTCTACATCCCTGTAACTTAGCAGCTTGGCAAAAGAAACTGATAGAATAAGTACTAGGCTTACAAAGAATAAGTGGGGTCGATTTGTTTGACTAAAGGTGGTGCTGCAGCATAGCCACAGTCAAATGAATGAAACAAATAAAACAATAAAAGAATATATATATATTTGTCCGGAATCACGCTGGACACAGAGTAGGAGAGAAAATAGTAATTCAGTGAAGGAGAAGTAGTGAGAGTAACAACCCTGACTGAGAGGGAGTGAGAGAAAGTAATAGCAATGAGAGAAAAGGAGGGGTGATAGATGAATAAGGAGAAGGGGGGAAATCAGCGTTTCAACTCTGTGTGAGTATATGCGTGTATGTGTGTGTACAAGGGAAGTATGTAAATGTTTGTATGTATGATTATTATGTACCTTACAATGCACTTTGTTTATATATAAAATGCTATAATTAGCCGTCATTATTGATGGCACATGGTCAGCTATTGACAGCACGTGGTCATGCCAGCATGGAAAGCAGATGCTAAATGATGATGATGATGATAACATATATATATATATATATATATATATATATTACAGTTCTATATTTAAGAGATGAGGAATTATTAACATTATTTACATTAGACGGATATTTGTCCTCATCTTGTTTGTTGTTAACACGTTTCGGCTGATATACCCTCCAGCCTTCGTCAGGTGTCTTGGGGAAATTTCGAACCTGGGTTCTCATTCCTAACGATGTTACTATTATTATATTATTATTATTATTATTACTATTATTAATCAGGTCGCTGCTGTGAATTGAACTCGGAACCTTGGGGTTAGTAGCCCGCGCTCTTAACCACTACGCCATATGCCCGTAGGCAATTATGGGGTGAATTTTAAGGCTTATAAATCTATTATTTTTCTATCCTTCCTCAATACCGGTTCCCATATGCTATTCATATCTGCACTCGGTCTGCTTAGGAGGTTGTTGTGTCCTAGCATATGTGCTGCTTCTTTTAGTTTTCATATTTTCCAGTGTTGTTCCCTGTCTATTATTTTAACTTCATCCCACAGGGGGAGGTGGTTTCCATTTTTCCATACATGATCAGCTATACCCGATTTATCAATATCTCCTCGTGTCACAGCTTTGCGATGTTCTTCTACCCTTATTTTGAGGGGGCGACATGTTTCGCCTTTGTATAACCTACCACAGCTGCATGGGATGGAGTACACGCAGTTTTTGGTCATATTCTCTTCTGTTGGTGGTTTTACCCGAAGGAGATATTTGCGAAGTGTTGTATTGCTCTTGAATACTGCCCTGATGTCATATGGGCCGCATATCTTTTGTATCTTTTTGGAGAGGCCTTTCACATAGGGTAGACAGACTGCAGACAGTTTATTGGTTTCATCCTCTCTTTTCTTCATAATTGGAGTAGATAGTATGTTCTTGGGGTAGTTGTTTCTTAATAGATTGTTTCTGAGCTTGATCATTTCCTCGTGGTGGGTATCACGATCGCTACTTATATTCTTTGCTCGGTGTTTTAGGCACTGAGCAATTCCTCTCTTTACACTGTATGGATGGTGGGAATTGAAGTTAAGGTATCGTCCAGTGAAGGTTGGCTTGCGATATACGGATGTCCTGAATCCATACTCGGTGCGTGTTATTAATACGTCCAGGAATGCCAGCTGATTGTTCTGTTCCTTTTCCATGGTGAACTGTATGGATGGATTTATTGAGTTCACATGATCTAACAGCATTTGGACATCTTGCTGGTAGGGCCAGAGAATAAAGGTGTCATCAACGTATAGCAGTCATAGGGTTGGTTTTAGTGGTGTTGATCCTAAAGCCAAATTCTCGAAGTATTCCATGTATATATTGGCTATTATCGGTGATAATGGCGAACCCATAGCTAAACCATCTTCTTGTCGATATATATCAGTGTCCATACTGAAGTAGGTAGTTTCTACACAGAAAGTCAACATTTCCATCAAGTTTGTTATTGGTATACTAGTGCGTTCTTTTAGATGGGTGTCTGTCACTAGTTTTTCTTGAATCACCGATAGTGCTTCACCAGTTGGGACTTTGGTGAATAGACTTATCACATCTAGACTCACCATCTAGTTGGATTCAATGGGGGTATCCTTGATCAATTCTGTGAAGTGGGTGGAATTCTTCACGTATGATGTTGACTTTCCTGCTAATGGACTGATTATATCCACCAAGAAGCGGCTCAGTGGATGGCATGCTGAACCTCTACAGCTCACTATAGGTCTTAGTGGAATACCTTCCTTGTGAATCTTAGGGAGACCGTACATGTGTGGTAGTTTACTGTAGTGTTGAGTCAGCTGTCTGTACTTCATTGGTGTGAAGTGATCCTTGTTCTTGATCAAGATCTGTGACAACTTCCTCTCTGTTTTCAGAGTTGGGTCTTTTTTTACTCTACTGTAGCTACCATCACTTATAAGACTTGCCAATTTTTCGGAGTAGTCAGACTTGTTCATCACCACTGTAGCATTTCCCTTGTCCGCTGGGAGAAGTATGATGGAATTGTCTCCTTGTAGAAAAGTTCGCTATCAAAAAGCGACCTGATTAATAATAGTAATAATAATAATAATAATATAATAATAGTAACATCGTTAGGAATGAGAACCCAGGTTCGAAATTTCCCCAAGGCACCTGACGAAGGCTGGAGGGTATATCAGCCGAAACGTTGTGTTAACAACAAACAAGATGAGGACAAATATCCGTCAAATGTAAATAATATATATATATATATGTATATATATATATATATATATATATATATATATATATATATATATATATATATATATATATATATATATATATATATGTAGGTATGTATATTTGTGTGTGTGTGTGTGTGTGTGCATACTTGCATGTGTGTATGCATGCTTGCATCTGTATGCATGTACTTGCATGTGTGTGTGTATCAATGTATCATTGCCTTCATACGAATTTTTATGTTTACAAGAAATGTAAGTTCAAGTTGCACAAAACACCCTTCGACTTTTCCAATCCAAAGATTTTTTTCACCCAATATTTATACGCAGTTAAGGCAATGAGCCAGCAGAATCATTAACATGTTGGACATAATGTCTAGCAGCATTTTGTTTGTCTTTACATTCTGGGTTCAACTGATAATATAGTTGATAATTTTTTTTTTCTACTCTAGGCACAGACGATTAGATTGATCCCAGTATGCAACTGGTACTTAATTTATTGACCTCAAAAGGATGAAAGGTGAAGTTAACTCTGGCGGCGTTTGAACTCAGAACATGAAGACAGACGAACTAACAACAGCAACAATAATAATGAGCTTGCTGTATACAGTTCTTGGGCGGACTAAAACTTGTTGGAAAAGATGAAAAGAAATGGACAGAAAGCTGACATATTAGTCAATTAAAGAAAAACAACAATGAAAGCTAGAAACACATGTACAGTACACTGAATAAAATGGAAAAAGACAGAAAGTAGACAGTAGCAGAGCCATAAAGAGGAAAGGAGGTGGTGTGTGGGAACATCAGGAGTTGTGTTGGTGAGTTTTGGGAAGCATGGAATTTTTGAAGAGTGCAATATCTTGAAAGCTAACAACTGGTAGTTAATTCCTTGCTTTGATAATTCTGAGCATGAAAATATGTTCCCAAAAGTCATGGGTGCTGAGCAGTTTATAGATTTTATAAGCATGTCCATGAGTAGTAGAGATATTGAATTAGAAAGGGTGACCAAAGTTTATTGTTGGAAAGATGGTGGATAATTATGTGGCTTCTAACAAGTCAGCTTCTAGACATCGAAGCACTAGCATGTCGATACCCAGAGTAGCAATACATTCAAGAAATGGTAAGTAACTGACAGATGGTAATTTATCTGGTTGCATGTCTTTGGACAGCTTCCAGCAGATCAATATTCTGGACAAGATGGACGTTCCAAACTAATGATACAAATTCTAAGTGTAGATGTACCATAGCCATATACAGCTTTTGCCGAAGTTGTTGATAATATTTGCACATTAGTAAGATGGTGAGCTGACAGAATCATTAGTACATTGGACAAAATGCTTAGCTGTCTTGTTTTTAAATTCTGGGTTCAAATTCTACTGGAGTCAACTTTACCTTTCATCTTTTTGGAGTTGATAAAATAAATATCGGTTGAGCACTGGGCTTGATGTAAATTGCTGGACTTGTGCCAAAATTTGAAACCAATATTTGTATATCAGTAGCATGTTATATACAATGCTGGTACTCATAATGTCAGTGTGTGTTGGGTAGTTACTACTGAAGAAGTTGATAATACTGGTATAATCAGTGCCATGCTGAAACTCTGGCTCTCTCAACTAAATATGATGGTTAATAATGTGAGCACACCAGTGGTGTATTGTAGCTACTACTGTGGTAGTAGGTGTTAGCATAGATGTTAATTACGTTGCTATATGATTTGCATGTTGCAGCTAATATTGCGTTTGTAAGTAGCAGTGTAACAGTTGATAATGTTATAGTCAGAGGCTCTGTCTATAGTGATTAATAATGTTGATATATCATTCATATGTTGTAGTAATTATTATGTTAATACTTACTACCATAGTGATTGATAATACTGGTATATTGGTAGTATATTGTAGCTATTAGTATGTTTGTAACTATTACTGTTGTGAATGATAATATAAGCATACAAGTAGTATGTTTAAGTTACTGAGTTAGCACTGACTACCTACCATTGTAGCAGCTGGTAATGTTGATGTACCAGTGGCAGTGGCGGCTCTTAGATAAAATTAGTTGGGGTGCTGCTTCAGAAAACTTTTAGCTGCTGTTTTAATATTGTGTAAAAGGAAACAAACATATAAAAAGAAAATCTATACATAAACTTGATTGGTTCACGTTTTAGCAACTGCTGGGTTGTGTTTAATTTGTTCACTGAACACTGCCACAAATTCTCCCTTGTTTTTCAAAAATCCCCCCTAAATCACAAAATAAGGTGGGGAAATCTGCCCTATTTTTCAAATTCCGGCAGCAACACTGTAGCTGGAAACAGGATAATAATCTAATTCTACACTTTATCACATTCAACAATATAAACATGTTTTTAAGCACAACACATGTGGAGTCAAAACGAAACACTACTTTTCACCAGCACACCAGGGTCAGCACTGTGTGAACCACAGTGCTCTCTCTCCCTAGCATGCAGTTTCCTATCTCGGACATGTGAGCATGCACACAACAGCCAAACACTACATCGCTGGAACTGTGAAGCACACAGTTCTATACAAGTATTTTTGTATTTTTTTCATAAAACTAGAGGATGGCTACTGACATTAAGCTTAAGGATTATATAATGTACAAGTATAAAGAAAGAATTAAAGAAAAAAGGACTCATTATATTGAATGTTATCAATAATACTGAGTGGAAATAGAGGGTGTTGCAGTTCCACAGTGTCTATACACGAGCCGCCACTGACCAGTGGTATGTTGTAGCCACTATGATAGTACCTACCACTGCAGAGGATGATAATATTGATACATCAGTGGTATGTTATAACTTCTGAGTAAGTATCTATCATGGTAGCAGTTGATAATGTTGATTTTTCAGTGATATTGTATTGCTATAGTGTAACTGCTACCATAGTGGTCGGTCGATTATTAATATAACAAACATTTCTGATGATGTATCAATTCTGATGACGTATCAATTACTGTTGTTCGAGTTACCACAAATATTGATAATTCAAAATATTAGTGTTTGGTTTGGCAGTTTATATTTTATTAACTACAAGATTTTTGTTAATAATGGTGATATATTTTGAATTTATGTTGTTACAGCTGTGGTATAATATAGCCGTAATGTTGATTATATTGATAATGTATAAACAGTACATTGTATCATGTAATGTATATAGTGTGACTGATAATGTTGGGATTGGCAGTAGTGTGTTGGAGCTATGTTGTGTATCCACAGCAAATGATAATGCTTTTGTTTTATATTTTCAGGTCATTTCTGATTGAGGAGACCTATGATCAGAGACATTCCAGCTTTGACCATCATATCACAACTTCTTATTTTAGGAGTACTTTGGATTGCCTTACCTAATGTGTTCTTTCCTATGTGAGATAGTAGGGTGTGATATGTAGAATATTTAGCTGCTATGTCTAGCAAATTGAACGACCATTGTCAGCTCAAAAATGTTGCCGTAACAATGGTATGCTTACAAGACCTGTTTCACTCACTATGCATTAATAATGCCTTAGCTGTATGTTGTTGTTTTTTCTAATTTCTCAGTTACTACTACTGATAAGGTTGCTGATGCAGTTGTTGTTGCACTTGATGTTGTTGTTGTTGTTGCCGCTGCTGCTGTTGCTCCTGCTGCCACACCATTTCCTTCCTACAAGGGTTTTGCCCTTTGGCAGTTTTCGCACTCAATACTGTACAGTAACATTTCACAGAAAGCACTTATCAAATATACATTATTATCTAGCACCAGCAATAGGGAACAGTATTTCTCTTTATGACATCAGTTTTAGCTGAAAGAAAGGATACTTATGTTGCAAAAATGTTGGTCTTCCTTTCTATTCTCTGTTACTAAGGTGAGTACGACACAAAAAGAAAAAAAAACAAACAAAAAAAGTAGGGGGCCAAATATCCAGAGTGTTTGGTGAAAACATTTTCAATGCTTACTTAACTCTTTAGCATTCAAACAAGCCACACCTGGCTCAAATATTCTATCTGTTTTATGTTAAAACTGGCCACATCTGGCCTTTCATACCTATCCTAAAATATCATTCTAAAAATATACAAATACAACATTGAAATCTTGAAGATATGAGACAATGCATCAGTAATTCAAAACAACATGAATAAATAAGCTTTACATTTGATAAAAAAATCTGAATGCTAAAGAGTTAAGCCCTTTGTTCCCTATGGAGTATAACTTACTTACTAGCACTAGTGGGAACATTCACCTGGGGTGGGTTGAGCCAGCTCTAACCAACGAGTTCACCATGTCCCTCATAAATGCTGACCACTAGCAGAGTTGTCATTCTCTGTTGAGTTGCAGAGTTCATGTTCTGAATTTCAGTGTGAATACAAGTTCACAAGTAGTCCCCAGTCACATGCATACACATTTTGGGCTATCATGATCTATAGCAGCTCATCTTGCTGTCACCTGTCGACCATCACAGAGGATTCACTGACCAAATCTCCACTGATTATCGGAGCAGACACAGCCTGGGTTTGAAGCAGGTTTGAAGAGACATGAGTTTGAAGAGACATGGGTTTGAAGAGACATGCTTTGATAAAAGCTAAGGGATGCCTCACTCCCAGTAGTCTTCCAGCATTCCGGATACTAATTCAGGATTTCAGAGGGCCTATGCTACTATGAAGTATAAGGCCATCAATGACTTCTCTCTTCTATTCTCAACCCTGGGCTATCTTTTCTGCTTCTCTCCAGTTGGATCCCTGCTTTTTCAGCTCTGCTACAGTATCTTGTCTTTCCCAAAGAAAGGCCTTCTTCTTCCAGGTCTTGATGGTTTTGAATTATAGTCAATGACTTTGTTTTTTTTTATGTAGAGGTGTTGGTCCTACACAAACCCATTTTTACCTCTGAGAAGAGGAAGTCCATATTAGTCTTGCTTCTATCCTTTGACCTGTCCAGCATTGGCGGCCCTACTGGGAACTTCGGTGCTTCAGTAGCATGGCTCTCAGAGTCATTGAGGCACACAAGCCACCACATTGCAACAAGGATTATACCTAGTAGTTGATGTTTAATATGTGGAGCTTCAAAACTCTAAGTCAATGACTAATCTTGTTTCAATTATTGGATACATTTTAGTGAGATGATGACCTCATTACCATAAAGGTTGAAGGACTGATAAGAGACTCCAGAACTTCCTACAATGACCTCCAGGGATTGGGACACTCTTGGTTGGAAATTTTTGTTTAAACCAGTTGAAGGGGTTTTATCTTGCAAGGTACTTGGTGACATTGTTACTGCTGCTGTCAGATAAAACACACCAATGCAGGTACCAAGTAAAAAAGTACCAGTGCTGGTACCATGTAAAAGGCACTGGTGCTGGTGCCACACAAAAAGTACTGGTGGTGGTGCCACGTAAAAAGCACTGATGCTAGTGCCATGTAAAAGGCACTGATGATGGTCCCACTAAAAAGCACTGGAGCTGATGTCATGTAAAAAGCACCCAGTACACTCTGTAAAGTGGTTGGCATTAGGAGAAGCATCCAGCCATAGAAACCATGCCAAACAGATTATGGAACTTGATGCAGCTCCTAACCTTGCCAGTATGGAAAATGGACATTAGATGATGATAATGGTGATGATGACGCTATACTTGAATTTGGAACTGAAAACTGTTACACACACATACACGTGTACAAGCCCTTGATAATCACTAAGATCTAAACTTAGAGAACAGTATTTGAAATCAGAATGTACAGAACTGTAAATGCATACAATAGACATTTTGTCTAAATCTAACATTTCTTCTAACAACTCACCACTCCGGTTGATCCTAGTATTTCAACATGGAAGGATAAATGTTAGGCTGTCTTACCAACATTATAGGGCTCTGGATAAATCAATGCATTGGACCCTATACTCTGTTTTTTTTTTTGTTTTGGATAGCCAGCCTTTTGCATGTTGTGTCATATTATGTTCATCTTGCTCATTCTACATGTATATTCTCATGCATGAACATCTTTTTATGGATAGTATGGCATAACAGACCATTTTTAACCCTTTCGCATTCAAATTATTCTGTCAAATGTAATGTTTGTTTATTTATATTGTTCTGAATTAATCATGCATTGTTTTGTAACCTTGGGAGTTCAATGATGTGATTGTTTATTTTTAGAATGATGTAGGGTAGGTGTGAGAGGCTGGATCTGGTCAGTTTGAACATAAAAAAAAAACTGGTAGAATATTTTGACCTGATAACTTAGATAGGTTTCAGCCAGTATAGGCCCAGGCCATGTCTAACTTAATAGCACCACCTGGTGAAGTCTTTTAGATTGTGATTCACACATCAGTCATATATGGGACACCATGGCCAACTCTAGCAAAGAGCTATTATTATTGGAGACATATCTGGGTGTAAGAAGTTGGTCCGGGATTTTATGGAGAAATTTGTCCTGAGAACTTTTGAATTTTATGAGATCTGTTTCTGTTTTGACGTATTTTGGTATAATATTATAATATTAAAGAGAGCTGGACTGGCTGAGGTAAAGTAGTTTTGATGTAATGTTGTTATGTCTTGAGATGCTAAAGGGTTAGATATTTTCCTGGGGCACAATCTAGTTATTATAAGCAGCTTTCAGCAACTAATCAACAATTTATTCCAGAAACATTGACACACTCAACGCCCAAGTAACAGCAGTAAGCTATAAGGTAGTGAACTGGCAGAATTGTTAGCTTACCGTACAAAGTGCTGTTAAGCATTTCATCCATCTTTATATTCTGAATTCAAATTCTGCCAAAGTCAGCTTTACCTTTCATCTTTCAGAGTTGATGAAATAAGTACCAGTTGTGCACTTGGGTTAGATGTAATCAACTAGCCCCTTCCTGCCAAAAATTTCAGGCTTTGTGCCTATAGAAGAAAGGATTGACAGCAAGCTACAGAATACATAGATCAGAATTTGGGCCCTTAGATGTGCGAGACCCTAGACCCATAAGGCCCTTAGGCGGCTACCCAGTATGCTCACACTTTAAGATGATACTGGATAAACGGCAAAGTCAACTTCGATGGGATCTGAACTTAGAACGTAGAAGAATGTAGGTGTTTATACGGCCAGGTGTATAAACTGATGCTTTGCTGCTTCTGTGTTAAATCAAGATGGAGGTTTATCTTATTCAGCACGTGTAAGTGTATGTGTTATAGTAGGGAGAGCAGATGTGAGTGAGACATGGAAAATAACAAAGTAACGAACTGATCAAGGCAACGTTGGCAGTCACGTGTTAAGTGAATAGCAGCAGAAAGAAGAAAGTAAAGAAATAAATAAAACTGATTGATTATTTTTACCGGCTTTATTGGGAGTGGTGGTAGTGAGGGGGGGGATGGAGGAGAAGGGTGAGGGAGGGGTATTATTCGTGTGAGAATGAGAATCTAGTCTTACACACACATATACACACACACATGCATACACACATGTAGTGACTACCCAGAATGAAAAGATACGGATACACACACATATGCATATATGTCTCTGTGTGTGCATATATATATATATATATATATATATATTATATATATAAAATGAATAGGTCTATGTGTCCAAGTTCAACAAAAAGAGTACTCCATCTAACGAGAGTAGATATTGTCTTTTATATTGTTTTATATATATATATATATATATATATATATATATACACGACAGAGAGGTGGGAAACAGACTATATCACACAACGTAGCTAACTGTATGAAAGCAATGTTGACAATATTAGTAGTCAGAACACTAAGTCTAAATGACTGTTGTTGTTTGTAGTGGTGGTAATGGTGATGGTGACGATAATAATGGTGGTATTGGCAGTGATGGTGGTGGCAACGGTGACATGGTAGTAGTAGTAGTGGTAGTAGTAGTAGTCGTAGTAGTGATGTTGACGTTGGTGGTTTTGGAGATGGTGGTCGCGGTGTTGATAGTGGCAGTGTTTTATTTTATGTTGTTGCTGCTGACTGTGGAAATGGTGATAATAGCAGAGATGGTGTTGGTGATGAAGGAGGAGGTGGTGGTGGTGGTGATGGTGAATATTGTACTGATGGTGATGGTGGTGGTGGTAGTGGTAAGGGGTTGCAGTAGTGGTGGTGATGCTGCTTCTATGATGATCATGATGATGAGGGTGAATCTTATGGTGGTGGTGGTGATGGTAAAGAAGGTGACGCTGGTGGTTATATTGGCGGTGATTGTGGTAAGGTACTTGTTGCAACAATGACTTCATTGTTGTTGCCAGTCCTAATTCAAAATCCTTATGATCAAAGGCATTCCAGCCATGACCATATCACCTTAATATTTCTGACAATAAACTAAGGCAGCAAGCTGGCAGAGTCATTAGCATGCCGGACAAAATGCTGTTAAGCATTTAATCCGTCTTTATATTCTGAATTCGAAAACCACCAACATCAACTTTGCCTTCCATCCTTTGGGGGTGGGGTGATAAAATAAGTACCCAGGGGTGAACCCAAGGATGGGGAGGGGGCCTGATGGGCACATGCCCCACCCTCCTCAATAAAAGAAGTTCATCCTTCTAAATAATATTATTACGCTCTTTTCTCCTGGAATTGTATTCCTTTCTGACCACTAGCGTAGCTAGAGTGTGTGTTGCCTGGGGCGGCCCTTCTATTTGCCACTCCTGGACCCTCACAAAAAAAAAAACGTATTGCCTAGTACAGGATGAAAAGTGTCAGCTGGGGCAGACCACCCCTACCGCCTGCCCCTAGCTACGCTAGTGCTTCTGACCTTGTGCCCTCCCTAGTAGTGATTCATGTAAAAGTAGTGATTCATGTAAAAAGTGGGACAATAATGGGGTAGCAATTCATGTAAAACATGGGGTGATAATGGGGTAGTGATTCATGTAAAAAGTAGTTGATAATGGTGTAGTGATTTATGTAAGAAGTGAAGCGATAATGGGGAAACAATTCATGTAAAAAGTGGGATAATAATGGTGTAGCGACTCATGTAAAAACAACAAAATAATGATTTCATTAGGTTAAGTTCTATTTGTGAAATACAGCTGCTTTGAATTTGTTTCAGGAAGAGATCTATGTTTGTGATGGTTAGTTAAGGTGTGGGCGCTAGGAATGTAGCCTGGGTGTCCAGAGGCAGCAGCCAGAAAAAGTTTAGGAACCACTGGCATATTACCTTGGACAAGTGTCTTCTTTTATCACTTTGGGCTGACCAAGGCCTTGTGAGTGGATTTGATAAATGGAAACTGAAAGAAGCCCATCATATATATTATGGTTATATGCCTCCAGTAATTCGAGTTTGACAAGTCACCTATACAGCTGAATGCTTTATAGGTGCAAAACCAATGATCACTCTCTGACTGGCCATGACAAACAACCTTCATCATCATCATCAACATCATCATTTAACGTCTGCTTTCCATGCTGGCATGGGTTGGACGGTTTGACTGAGGACTGCTGGCTGCACCAGGCTCCAATCTGATCTGGCAAGGTGTCTACAGCTGGATGCCCTTCCTAACGCCAACCACTCCAAGAGTGTAGTGGGTGCTTTTTAAGTTCCACTGGCACAAGAGCCAGTCAGGCAGCACTGGCATCGGCCATGGAGCCAGCCGGTGGGGGGGGGGCATCGACCACGTTTGGATGTTGCTTTCTACATGCCACCGGCACGGAGAGCCAGTCGGGTGGCACTGGCAATGACCCATGCATGAATGGTGCTTATTGCATGCCACCAGCTAACAAGTCTTCCATATTTTACGATTTTTGTAAGTTTGCCCAACAAGATTTTTGTTTCTTTTTTGTTGAGGTATTTAATTTTCCATGTGAATTAGTTTAAACTCTCCATGTGAATGTTTTTTTTTTTTCACTCTGCATAAATTTGTTTTTCCTTGTTGCCATTGTTATAAAGCAGTCTTTTACCACTGTTGTATCTGTCTTTTGATGACAGTTGGCGGATCACCGTATAACTATTCGGCAATTAGTCCAACAAGTGAAGATAAGTGTAGGGTCTGTTGAAAAAAATCATTCACGACCGTTTGCACATGGAGAAGTTGTCTGCATGATGGACTCTCCAGATACTCACACCTTTTCAGAAGCAGGAACAAGTCAGTTGTCCCCAGAAAACAAGGACTTTTTTGGCAGACTTATCCCACAGGATGAAACATGGGTCCATCACTACGATCCTGAGACTAAAGTCCAGTCAAAGCAATGGAAGTATGATAACTCATCACCTTCAGAGAAGACTTGTGTCCAACCCTCAGCAGGCAAGGTGATGCTCACAGTATTTTGGGACCAGCACGATGTAGTGATGATGAATTTTCTGGTAAAGGGCACCATAATAGGACATATTATGCTTCTGTAGCAGTAAAGGTGTAGCAAAAGATGTTGAGGTAACAGATGAAATAGGTATGTGGACGACGTCAAAGTAAAACAATGGAAAAACATTGGAGTGTAGTTTAAATAATTTATTTAAACGACACTTGCATTTACTTGTTGTATACACCAAAAATCTCACTACAGTTCATTACCAACTTTACTTCAAGCTGGCCAAGAAGAAATTAAAAGGGTAAATACTGTGTCAATATGATGAGGTAGAACCGGACATGTTTTGTGTCTGTCTGTGCATTGGTCATTTGGTGGTGTCTGTTTATGTTCTGTGACTGCTTCTGTGTTGGGTCGTTCATGTTGAATGTCTGGATCTGTGTTGCCTACTTAACTGGCTAAGTTACTTTGCTGGCCGTCTTGCCTCTGGCTATTTCTCTCTCTCACAACATCTTTTGCTACACCTTTTCCACTACATTTGGTGACCCTGACGTGATAATTGTAGCGGGCTAGATGTGATGTGCCATATCAGTTCGATGTGATGTAGCCCACTACTGAATGTAACATGTAGATGCAACGCTTGAAAATTCTCACGTTGGAATACCACCAGTAAACATCAAAGAATCAACACCAAGAAGGAAGAAATATTATTTACATATGTTTATTCGTTTAGGGATGATGATGATGATGATGATGATGATGATGATGATGATGATGATGATGATGATGATGATGATGATGATGATGATGATGATGATGATGATGATGATGATGATGATGATGATGATGATGATGATGATGATGATGATGATGATGATGATGATGATGATGATGATGATGATGATGATGATGATGATGATGATGATGAGGAGGAGGAGGAGGAGGAGGAGGAGGAGGAGGAGGAGGAGGAGGAGGAGGAGGAGGAGGAGGAGGAGGAGGAGGAGTCGCAGGAGTCGCTCCTCTACCAGCTATTAACCATGAGCAGAAATCACCGGAGCTTGGAGTCGGTACATTGGAATGACTCAACCGGGAACTAAACCTTTGTTGCAAATTCACCTCGGTGACAGCTTATCACCATTCTATGGTGCTCACACAGAACAAGTGATTGGATAGATAAATGATAGATTTTCTTTTGCTATATAAATAAGATATATATATATATATATATATATATATATATATATATATATATATATATATACATGGAGTTATTAACATATACAAACTGACCTGATAGACAAATGTGTTGTTTTGTTTCGCTTTGTTTCTTTTTTCACATAATAATGTATCAATTTTGATAAAGTTAAGCAGACCAGCACAGTCCAGTTAAGTGAGTTTCCATGTACATTAATAAACCTGTTAGCATGTTTGAAACTTCAGTTAGACACATCAATCTACTAGCTTCATTTGATCTGGATGAAAATAGCTACGATATACATGTTATGAAGAGCATCTGGCTGTGAATAATAAATTACTTTTTAAAAAAAATGTCTGCATCTACAAAACCCAATATAATCACAATCATCATCATCATCATCATTTAACACCCATCCATGTCCCTGAATGGTATGGGTTGGACGGTGTGACAAGATCAGATGGGTCCAAGAACTGCATGATGCTCCAGTGTCTGCTTTGGTATGGTTTCTATGACTCAATGCCTTTCCAAATGCCAATTAGTTTACTCCATATACTGGGTGCTTCTTATATGCTAACAGCACTTGTGAGATTACCATGCAGCTTGCATGACAATGAACCCTGAGGGGACAGCTTTAGGCCAGGAAACGGTGGCTTAAAAGAGCTACAGTTTTAGACGAGGGGATCAGGGTAGAGCCGAAGAAATAAAAATAGTGCAAGTGAGGTGCCTGGGTGGATCCTGAGAGAGAGTGATAAAATAGATTACCGTCCATGTTAAAACTTTACAGCAGTCAGCTTCTTCCATTTAATGTGCACATTAAATATAAGGCGCAGACTTCCCGATCACATGGTTCCAGGTTCAGTCCCACTGCGTGACTCATTGGACAAGTATCCTCTACTACAGCCCCAGGCCAACAAAAGTTTCATGAGCTGATATGATGGAAGGAAACTGAAAGAAGCTTGTCACGTGTAAAGATATAGGCACAGCTTTATGGTAAGAAGTTTGCTCCCCAACCACATGGTTCTGGGTTCAGTCCCACTGCGTGGTACCTTGGGTAAGTGTCTTCTACTATAGCCTCGGGCTGACCAAAGCCTTGTGAGTGGATGGAAATTGAAAGAAACCCATCGTACATGTGTGTGTGTGTGTGTGTGTGCATGTGTGTGTGTGTGTGTGCATGTGTGTGTGTGTGTGTGCATGTGTGTGTATGTGCTATTGTCGCTTTGTTTTGATATTTCATTATAGTTATGAACAAGTGTCACTGCCACATCAGTAGTGTCCGTTGTTTCCAATCTTCCATGAAAACATGTCTGGTCATGGGAAAATATTACCTTACTTAGAAACAGATGAGGGTTGGTGACAGGAAGGGCATCCAGCCATAGAAAATCCACCTCAACAAATTCCATCCAACTTATGCAAACTAGGAAAATGGTGATGATGATGGTGGTGGTGGTGGTGTTGGTGGCAGTAGCAGCAATGATGATGGTGACAATGATGATGATGAATATTTCATAAAATAGATACCAGTTATAGTCAGGAGATAATTCAGTCAATTCTTTGAGCTACAAAGAAAGAAATTAACCTTTTTTTTTTTTTTGCCTAATGTATAGAAACCAATAAAGTAACTACACTGTGTAATAAGTTTCTATTAATTAATTTGGACATTATTCTAATTTTAGTAAAAAAATGTTTTGAGATACAGTTTACCATTTATCTCATATCTTGAAATTAATAAAATTTTCTTTATTTTTGTATTGAAAAATTTTCATAAAAAGCAATTTAAATCAATAAATATGACTGAATTGTTTAATTATTGGAAATTGGTAATCTAGACGATAGAAATGGATAAAAAAAAAATTGATATAATAAAAAAAAAAAAAAGCTATCAATTTAACAAATAAATGAATTTTTATGTTGAGTGACCATCAATGGTAACTTTTAAATGCCAATATTATCTTGCATTGGCAGAATTTATTATCTTGCATTGGCAGAATTGTTAGCATGCTGAGAAAGATGTTTAGTGACATTTTCATCTGTCTTTACATTCTGACTTCAAAATCTGCTGAGGTCAACTTTGGCTTTCATCTTTTGGCGATCGATAAAATAAATACCAGTTGAGCATTGGGGTTGATGTAATCGATAATCGACTTAATCCCTACTCTGGAATTGCAGGCCTTGTGCAAAAATTTGAAACTAATGTTATCTTGTATTGACCAAATGGTTAGCATGCCAGGCAAGATACTTAGCAGCATTTTGTCTGTCTTTACTTTCTGAGTTCAAATTCCACTGTGGTCGAATTTGCCTTTCATTATTTCAGGGTTTATCAATGAAGTACCAGTTGTACACTGGGTGGGGGGGGGGGGTCGATATAATTGACTTGCCTCCTTGAAACCAATATTATATTGTTTTCAGAATCTGCTCAAGATTTTAACAATTGAAGCTTCTGTCCACATTGCCAAGAGTACACACACGGCTATTTGGGTAAGACCCTGGCTTTGCGACCACTTGGTTTTGAGTTCAGTCCTACTGTGCAACACTTTGGGCAAGTGTCTTCTACTATAGCCCCAAACTAATCAACGCCTTTGTGAGTGAAATTGTGAGTGAAACCTCAGGAGAGGTGGCTTTTTACTAGATGAAGGGTTAAAAACCTGGCACTCTGTTGGTTTAGACAATAAATGTTCCAGTTGATCTGATCAATGGAACAGCCTGCTTATGAAACTAATGTGTCAGTAACTGAGCATTCCACAGACACATGCATACCCTTAACGTAGTTTTCAGGGAGATCCAGCATGCGACAGAACGTGACAAAATTGGCCCTTTGAAATACAGGTTCTACTCATTTTTGACAGCTGAGTGGACTGGAGCAAGGTGAAATAAAGTGTCTTGCTCAAGGACACAGCATGCTACCAGGAATTGAATACGCAACCTTACAATTGCGAGCCAAACACGCTGACCATTAAGCCACATGACTTCACAGATGAGGGGTTAAAGTATGAGAGAAGGAGCCAAATGGTTATTCTGATTTTAGAAGTGAGGATGGGAGATGGTTGGCTGAGGTGGGGAGGAGATAAAATAGTGATGATGAGGTGTCTATGTGTACCCTCAAAGTATGAGTGAGTGGAAGTGAGTGGGAGTCTAAGAAACTGAGTGAGTGTGGAGGCTACAAGAGGGTATAGGAGAGTGAGAGATGGGGTGAGGCAGCAAATATAATGAATGAAGGACAAGTGTTGTGTGAGGAGAAAGGGAAGAGGGAGGGCCAATGATGAAGAGGTGAAGATTAGCTGAATAGTAATGATGATATAGTGGATATGAGAACAGTGTGTGTGTGTGTGAGAGAGAGAGAGAGAGAGAGAGAGACAGACAGACAGACAGACAGACAGAGGCAGAGACTGACAGACAGACATACAGATAGACAGAGATGATGACCAATGATGACAATGACAATGAAGACAATGCCAATGACAACGCTGCTGCTGACAATGACAACAACAATGACAATGAAAATGATGAGGGGAATGGTATCGAAAGGGTTGGTATTAATATAAAAAAGCATGTTGAGAGGAGATCAGCCTAACCAGAGATCACCCCTCTTCCTGCAGTGGACTGTGGACCAAAAACAATTAGAACAGAATGATTCAACTGGTAATGGAACTTGTGTTGTATTCTTACTTTTTTTTTAACCTAACCACAACTCAACAGTATTGACACATGCCCAAGACGACCAGATTTATGAAAAAATCTCATTATCTATTTGAATATACATGTTATCTTTGCAGTCTTCAAAGTAATCTATATGATGTAAGAACATTCATTTTATACAGTTTAGTGAGAGAGTGTCAGAAAGAGAGAGAGAGAGTAAGAGAGGATGTATGAAAGAATGTCTATTTTGTCATGCAATATAGAAACAGTACTATACTGCACTGAGATAATCTCTGGTTTCATGTAAAAAAAAAGAATATGTGATATTTGGCTCCAACTGGGTGTCAAGGAAAATGTTGTTACCAAAAGGAAATGATTTGATTGGCTGAAAATGATCACCTCAAACACATACAAGCAGACAGTGTCCAATGAAATTTGATAGTTTATCTTGAGCTGAAAAGCCAAAAGAGAAATATTTGATTTTTTTCTTTCTTTTTTATGCAAAAACTGACCAGTAACTGGTTGAATGAAACCAGTGTCAAGAGGTGTCTTGAAAGTTAGTGTGTACGTGACACAAGACAGCAATGTAGTGAAGTGCTAATGACAGTTAATTATCATGTTACTGCTGTTGATCTGTTTGGTGTCTAGCAGTTGACGGTGTGCTGACTGACCAGCTGAAGGTTCCTATCTCACATCACCATTGTTGCTTTGTGTTCCTGGCAAAGACACTAAACTCCTGCGCCTACAGTAGAAAAGATTATTAATATAGCCCCTTCTCCCTGCCTACAACAATAAATCCCCTGATCAAGGCAATGACCAAGACCTTTGGCATTATGTTGTGCTTGCGAAGAAGACCCATCAAGCCAAGCAAAATCACAGCCGTGGCAGATACCAGTGTCACACGAATTGGCACGTACAAGCACCCCAGTGTCATGCAAATGGCACTCGTGCTGGTGGCACATAAAGGCACTCATTACACTCTCTGAGTGATTGATGTTAGGAAGTGAATCCAGCCATAGAAAAACTATGCCAAATCAGGCTGGAACCTGGTGCAGTCTTCCAGCGTGTCAGCCCAGTCAAACCATCCAACCCATGCCAGCATGGACAGTGGACGCTAAATAATGATGATGATGATGATGATGATGATGATGATGGTGATGATGATGATGATGATGATGATGGTGATGATGATGATGATGAATAGAAGAATAAGCAATTAGTTGCTTTATGTTACTTTGCCCAACATGAAATAACAGAAGTTAATTAACACCCACCACTCACACACACACACACACACACAAATACACACACACACACACACACACACACAAACATACACACACACACACACACACAAACACACAAACACACACACACACAACCACACGCAAAAACACACTCAAAAAAACACACACAAACACAAACACACACAAACACATACACACACAAACACATACACACACACACACACACACACTCACTTCTCAGGCTGTATCAGTGTCTTTCATCCTTTATCTTTTACTTGTTTCAGTCATTAGACTGGGGCAATGCTGGGGCAACTCCCTGAAGTATTTTAGCCGAGTGAATCGACCCCAGTACTTATTTTCCTTTAAGCTTGGTATTTATTCTATCAGTCTCTTTTACTGAACTGCTAAGTTACAGGGACCGAAACACACCGACACTAGTTGTCAAGCAGTGATGGGGGACAAATACAGACACAAAGATGTACACACACACACATATGCATACACACATACACACAAGCACACACGTGCATACACACATGCACACACACACACACACACACTCATACAAACACACACACACACACACACACACACACACACACACACATACACATGACGGGTTTCATTCATTTTCCGTCTACCAAATCTACTCACAAGGCTTTGGTCACCCTGAGGTTATAGTAAAAAAAAAACTTACCCAAGGAGCCACACAGAAGGACTGAACTTTGAACCATGGGGTTGGGAAGGAAACTTCTTACCATACAGCCAAAGTGTGAAACAAAGCTGTACCTACAGCGTTTTTAATGGGCTTCTATACAGATTCCACCGACTCTATTCCACTCACAAAATACAGTCTAACCTGAAGCTATAGAAAATGACATTTACTCAAGATGCCACACTGTGAGATTGAACCTGAGGCCTTATGCTTGTAAGGGGAACTTCTTTACTCAACTATACTGTGCTTACATAGAGCACTAGAGACAGGATACAAACTGACAGCTTTCAGAGCTTGTTGGCTATCATTCTAATGATTCAGCTAACTGTCCAACTGCTGCTGTTGTCAAAATGATAATTTATATATGACATTGTATGTTTACATATCCAGATGTATTCTGCACCAATCCCAGTTTAAAAACACACGAAAATGTAGTTTTAGGCACTCATATTTCCAGTGTTAAATAGTGAATAGTGAAGTGCCTTGAGTATATCTGAACCAATGACCGCTTAGCCTGAAGCCTGGCTTATGACCTTGTTTAGTGAAACTTGTATGTCCATTATGTTTCACGGATTCAGAATTCATAGTACAAGCACATTCACAAAAATCTATTGATTACATACATACGCTGTTGTTCACTCTCTCTCTCTCACTTTCACTCTCTCTCTTCCTTCCTTCACTCTCTCTCTTTCTCTTTCTCTCTCAGGCACATGCATATGAACAATTGTTAATAAAATAAATATATGATAGAGAAAAGTGGGGAGAAGAGAGAAAGAGTCAAAAAAGAGACAGACAGACAGACAGAGAAAGAGATATAGAGGGAGATAGAGGTGTACATCTACATACTTTCACAGAGCATTGGCAACAAACAACGCTGTATGACAGTGGAGCTTGTTTTACAGCCACTGCAGAATTTCAAGACAAGCACACACACACACACACACACACACACACACACACACACACACACACACACACACTCACACACACACATGCATACACACACTCATGCATACTTGCCCATATATAGATATACATACATGCAACGAGCTTCTTTCAATTTCCATCTACCAGATCCATTCACAAGGTTTTGGTTGACTCAGGGCTATAATAGAAGACACTTGGCCAAGGTGCTATGCACTGAAACTGAACTCAAAACTACACAGTATAGTTGTTGTTGTTGGCACTCCGTCGCTTACAACGTCAAGGGTTCCAGTTGATCCGATCAACAGAACAGCCTGCTCGTGAAATGAATGTGCAAGTGGCTGAGCACTCCACAGACACGTGTACCCTTAACATAGTTCTCGGGGGATATTCAGCGTGTCACAGTGTGACAAGGCTGACCCTTTGAATTACAGGCACAACAGAAACAGGAAGTAAGAGTGAGAGAAAGTTGTGATGAAAGAGTACAGCAGGGTTCGCCACCTTCCCCTGCCGGTGCCTCGTGGAGCTTTAGGTGTTTTTGCCCAATAAACACTCACAACGCCCAGTCTGCGAATCAAAACTTCAATCCTATGACCACGAGTCTGCTGCCCTAATCACTGGGCCATTGCGCCTCCACACAGTATAGTAAACACATAGTATAGTAAACACATAGCCATACCTGTGCCTATGAAGGTTTAAGTTTTCTGTTACAATTCCATTCACATCTGCAATGCTTTTATGGAATATTAAATCAACTTAGTATCTGACTTGCATATTCATTATATTGAATCTCATAGGATGATAGGCAAAGGGAGTTTCTGGTAGGTTTAAACTTATAATGTAAAAACCAGTAGTCACCTACATTAAATCCAACTCCTTTTGAATATCCCTGTATCAAAACTGAGGATATATTGGCAAGCTGACACATGTCGTTGAAAATTATATCATAGCAACCTTTACTTTCTTTGAACTTGTTTAAGTAACAGGCTGGATGTTAGTAAGTGCATTGACATGAACCTGGTATGTCTCCAAATCCTGTTCAATAATCAAATGGAAAATAACTTGAACTTTGGCAATTTTGTCTTTAACAAATGGTGTAATTAAATAGCTGACAAGTTCTGCTAGTTCAGCCGTTAATAAATGTGTTGGTGCGTTTTTGGTGTGGGCATCCATTTTTCTGAAATCATTTTTCTTGGCATTTTGTCCAAAGCTCTACAGGTTCTGCCAATTTGGTCAATTTATTAGCGCACACAGTATGTTAAAGAATTTAAGTCAATTGTAAATTCCATCCACCACCGAAATCTTGTGTAGACAACAGACATTTTATTTAGAATGGTAAAGTGTAAAGAAATGTTTTGCAACCTAAAGTTTTGTAAGCTAAAATAAATTCTGTCACACTGAATCATCTTCTAGTAAATAGTGATAAATAGAAAGTAAAAAATTTTAAATCCATTATTGACATCATAAGAATTTAGAAATGTAAAAGAATATGGATTAATTCTTTCTTAGAATGGTTTAATTCAAAGCAAATAGAATTATAAATAATGGTTTCAAATTTTGGCAAAAGGCCAGTAATTTCAGGGGAAGGGGTAAGATGGTAACTGGTACTATTTTTATCAACAACGAATGGATGAAAGTCAAAGCTGACCTCATTGGGATTTGAACTCAGAATGTTAAGACAAATGAAATGCCACTAAGCAGTTTGCTCTTGCCAGCTCATCACCTGAAATAAAACTATAAATAATAGTGTGAAAATACTGGTTTCAAATTTTAGCACAGGGCCAGCAATGTTTACGGGTGGGGTAAGCTGATTACATCAGCCCCAGTGGTCAAATGGTACTTACTTTACTGACACCAAAAAGGGTGAAAGGCAAATTCAACCTGAACTCAGAACGTTAAGACAGAATGTGTTAATGATTCTGCCAGCATGCCACCTTAACCCATTCGATACCAACCTGGCTGAAACCACTTCTGGCTCTGTAGTACAAATGTCTTGTTTCATAAGTTTTAAATTAAAATCCTCCACCAAATTTTAGTCACTGTTTATGTTCTTAACACTAGCTTAATGATACCTACGTTATTTTACTAAATTCTTTGTTATATCTAAAATTAATTGAAAGAAACACAGAGCATCTCAACAGAAATATGGTAACAAAAAGGGTTAAATAAAACTATAAGTAATTGCATGTAAATATTGGGTCAGGCAGCCTTCAACATTTTCTATCCAGAAATGGGGTTTTAACCCAATATCTACACGTTGATATTTATTGTTTTATCTACATCAAGCTAACCCTTTTGTTACCATATTTCTGTTGAGATGTTCTGTGTTTCTTTCAATTAATTTTAAATGGGGGAGGGTGCACTGAAAGTGTAGCTGCTAGAATAAGAATAGCCTGGGCAAAGTTCAGAGAGCTCTTACCTTTGCTGTTGACAAAGGACCTCTCGCTCAGAGTAAAAGGTAGACTGTATGATGCATGTGTATGAACAGCCATGCTACATGGTAGTGAAACATGGGCCGTGACTGCTGAAGACATGCATAAGCTCACAAGGAACGAAGGCAGTATGCTCCGATAGATGTGTAATGTCAGTGTGCATACTTAACAGAGTGTAAGTACTTTGAGAGAAAAGTTGGACCTAACAAGCATCAGATGTGGTGTGCAAGAGAGACGACTGTGCTGGTATGGTCATATGGCGAGAATGGATGAGGATAGCTGTGTGAAAAAGTGCCACACCCTAGCGTTTGAGGGAACCTGTGGAAGAAGTAGACCCAGGAAGACCTGGGATGAGGTAGTGAAGCATGACCTTCAAACATTAGGCCTCACCAAGGCAATGACTAATGACTGAGATCTTTGGAAATATACTGTGCGTGAAAAGACCTGGCAAGCCAAGTGAGACCATAACCCATGGCCTCTGTCAGGGGTGTAGCCAGCCCACTTATGCATACCTTTTCTTCATTGGACACTAAACTCTGCTTGCAAAGTTTAGTGTCCAATTACTATGAATATGTTTTTCTAAGCAGGAGAAAAGGGGGCATTTTCCTGTGCCTTGGAGATGGCAGAGTAATCTGGAATTTTTGTTTGGGGTTTACCCCGGATTACCCTAAGTGGACTGCCTTACTATTGGAGATTCTATTTATTTATTTATTTATTATTTATTTCTCTACTTTCTGTCATATTTCCTCTGTTATATTCTTTAATGTGGTATTATCTCTCCTTGATTGATGTTAACCCTACATGTTTTTGTAATTTTTGTTTTGTTGTGTGCTGTAACTCATCCTTTGATATTGTGCTCCACGTTTTGGGCTCTTGTGATCAATAAGAGAAACCATCGTTGTCATCATCGTCGTCGTCGTCATCGTCATCATCATCATCATTATTATCTTGTTTGGCTCAGGTTCAGTCTTATTCCTGGTAAGATTTATGTGGATACTATGTTACTACCAGTAACCCTAAGTATCCACAAGTTTTCAGCAGTCTTTCAAGTGCTTAAAACTTTCCTGATAAGCCTTGCTGTCCTTAAGAGATAAACTTTCTGTACATCTTTTTCCCATTTCATTCTTTTCCTTTTGCACATTTGTCTGCGATTTTGGTCCTGATTAATAGCTTGATGATGACCTGCCAGAGCTTGATCAGATAGTCCCTGCCTGCCTCATGCGACACCTTCACTGTTAACAGTTCTGATCCTGTTAGTGCAGTTGTGGTTATTATTTGATTTTGACATCATCCATTTAGAGGTAACATTTATAAGGTTGTGTAATCACCAGTATTTTTATTATGACACCATCCCTAGGTGTGTTGCTAGCCAAGGCTGCAAGAGTCCACACCTACCCTTGTGTACTCTTTTGTTGTTGTTGTTGTTATTATTATTATTATTATTGTTGTTGTTGTTGTTGTTGTTATTAACTTAATTAGGAGGAGCATTATTTTGGGGTTTTGTGACAACAAGTTCTCTTCAAATCTCAAGAATCTTTCTTACAATTCTTGCAAAATACAGAATTTCACTTTTCTGCAAGTCAACAGTGCAAGTCACAATTCCAATAGGCAATCTTTATATCCAACTTAACATGGATGTTTTGTTAAAATGCCTAACACTGTGGTACTCACCTTAAGAGGACCCTTCATATGGATGTGTGGTGCATAAAATTACACATATTTATACCATTGGCAAATGAGAATCATCTGCCAGATCACATGACTTCAGTGTACTGTGTCTCTTTAGTGACAGATGTCCACTCACCACACATACCAGCCAAATCTCACTGCCTACAGTATATAGAATAACAGTGACTTTTTAGTCATTGATGTTGCAAATAGCCAGCAGGCTTATTAAAAAATGATTATTAGTGACATATGCAGTATTAATACCAAAAGGCTATATTTATAATAATAATAATGATAGATGCAGTACCAAGCAGTGGCTCTCATGGCTTCTGACCTTAACTGATTGGAAGTGTTATCATGTACATTGTTTTGTCTTGGTATAAAATATGGGCTACAGCAAATATTCTGCTCAGTACCACAGATTTGCTTGTCAGTTGTTTGACCTTAACCAGTTAAGTATGTCCCTTAGTGGCTAGCAATATGTGCATCTCTGATCATGAGCAGAAGTAGTGGGAGAGCATCATAGCCATGTGTTGAGAGGAATTCTTTGGGGTTTAGATAATTCACCCTTGGAAACATGGGTATTTCATTGAACATCCTTAAACAGCCCTTATTCAGGGACCTTTTGAATGGGATGGGTTACTCAACCTGAACAAAATTCTAACTGGGCCCCACTTGCAAGTTCATGCATTGTTTATTTTGATATCAGATCACCATGCCATGCACATATGGTTATGATGCATGTGCCTGGTGTATCCTTATTAGACGGCTAGTCATGATGAGTATACTGAGCTTCGTATATTTTACCCCAGTGTCACTTTGATGGCATGCACTGCTCTCTCACTCAATAATAATGAAATAATTGAGTACATTGCTCAGGTGCACTACAACTCATCAAAGGTGCATGTACAGTACATAGAATTATGTACAAAAGTCAGGAATTGAATATGGATGTGTGGTGCATAAAAGCACAAATATTGACATTGTTGGCATACAAGAATCATCTGCTACTGGTGCCAGAACTGCTAGATCATGATTTTGACATACTCCATCTCTTCAATTACTGATATCAGCTCGCTGCATACCAGCCAAGTTTCACAGCCAATGATATTTAGAATTCCAGTAGCTTTTCAGGCACTAATCGCAAATAGCCAACAGGTTTATTAAAAAGTAATTTTTACTGACAGAAGCAGTATTAATACCAAGAGACAATCTTTATATCCAGCTTAACATGGATATTGCTATTGGGCTGGATGCCAAGCCATATTGAATTGTTATATTTTGAGGAAACTTCTTTCTACACCCTGATACAGGATGAAGACCACGCATCTGCACTGATGTTATTTCTAGAGATACATCATCACAATCATTTAGCATCAGTCTTCCATGCTGGCATGGGTTGAGCTGTTTGATAGGGTCTGACAAGCTGCAGAGCTGCATCAAGCCCTTGCTTTGGCATGGCTTCTCTGGCTGGATGCTGTTCCTAACACCAACCACTGGGTGCTTTTTTGTGTGCCACCAGAACTCGTGAGGCCATCGAGTGAATAAAAAGGAAGGAAACTTTTTCTCTATTTCAGCAACTACCAAGTAATTCTACCTACAAGTCAAAGTAAGGGAAAGAAAAAGAAGAGTTCCTTGTGACTGAGTGGGAGTATGTTTGAGAGAGGGAGAGGTGATTTAAAGATAGGTGGTGAAGGTTAAAGTATGATAGAGGAACAAGCGCAGATGTAATACATTTGAAGAGGTGCATAGGAAACTGTGAATCTACTAAAGCTAATAGGGAATAGAGATTCCTGGTATGACATGGTGAAATGCCTCTCAGTTGCAATTGCTTGACATATACAAGATAAAAGAAGACTTATGTTATTGATTCCAGATAAAATATAAAGTTGACCTTGATGAATTCAAACCTTAAAACTTCCAAAACGACAGACTGATTCAACTATCTTTCTCAGAATAAGAATCCAGAATAAAAAGGAAGGAAACTTTTTCTCTATTTCAACAACTACCAAGTAATTCTACCTCAATTTCTCATTGAGAAGCTTGCAAATATTAACCAATCTATTTTCTGTTCTCTTGTTGTCTCCTCGAGATATTTCTAGAATAGTCGACATCTTGAATAAAAATGATATTTACTTTCAGTGACTGGCATTTCATTTTCACTTCTTTTTAATCTCTACTTCTGTGGCAATGATTGAAAATTTTACACAGAATGTCAACTATGAATCTCTAACACCCACAGAATAGCTGATTAGGTCCTCACTACATCTACGGGTGAAAACAAAACCAAACAACACACAAAAAAAGGTACCTACAAAATATATAAATAGATCAATCAATGAACAGTTTGACATTACAGAACAAGGAATATAAACAATGACTTTTGTAACTTTTTATCCAAACTAAAAATAATTGTGCTCCTTCAAATATTTATGTGCTAATCAATCCAGTATTAGAGGATTAATGATTGAAGTGTATCTATATTTCTGGAAGCAGGAGGTATTTAAGAACTTATTGAATTACCATTATTTTCATCGTATTAACTCTCATTATCCACATCTCCCACAAGAGAACTGGTTAATTTCTCTTCTATTTAATTCGAGTAAAAATAAAAGATAAAAAAATATGTTTGCTTTGCAACTAACTGGCCTGGACAATAATAGAAAGAGAATAATATATGCATGGTAACCCTTGTTACCAGAAGACGCTGTTCAAATAGAGTAGCAGCTGCTGTTTATGAAAGGGAAAAAAAACCTGATTCAGTCAGAAGCAGAATAAACTACAAAGCTGGTCTCAAAGAACGTTTCTGAATAATTGAATGTGCGTATGTGTATGTATATGTGTATATGTATTAGGTACAGGCAAGGCTGTGAAGTTAAGATGCTTGCTTTGAACCATATGGTTTCAGGCTCAGTCCCAAGTGTCTACTACTGAAGCCTTGGGCTAACCAATTGCCTTGTGAGAGAATTTGGTTGATGAAGTTGCATGGAAGCCTATTGTGTGCACAAACACACAATACAATGTGTGTGTGTGTTTACACATGCCTGTGTTTTTCATGTGTCTTTGTGTTTATCCCCTCCATCACTTGACAACTGGTGATGGTTTGTTTGCAGCTCTACAACTTGGCAGTTTGTTAAAAATGAATTATACAGATTTAACTGCAAACTCTTTCAATGATTATCTCCTTCAACCTCTCTACTCATTCCAATCAAAAGCACAGGAAACATTCTACACCTCTGTCACAATTCATTTTCAGCTCAACATACCTTCCAAGAACATAGAATATCATTGGTAGAGCCTAGCAATATTTTAATGGGATATGAACAGTAAACTCTGTTTAACTAGAACGTTCCAGATTCTGAAGCAACTTACCTGCAACATTTCTTAATCAGAGACCAAAATTATTAACCAATTGCTACAACCAGCATAGATTTCTCTTTTGAAAAACTTCTAAAATCTCAATATGCTGAGTTGTTAGAATGTATAAAAATAAATTTTTAAATATCAGTTTTTGCTGGTCCCATTAATCTCTTGGAGTAATTGCTCTTCAAGGGGACAGCCTCAAACTATGTAGCTTCACAACAAACAAAAGTTCATAAGTAGTAGCTCTCTGCAAAAACCAGCAAAGATTTCCCTTTTGAAAAACTTCCAAAATCTCAATATGCTGAATTGTCAGAACCTATAAAAATGCTTCACAACAAACAGAAGTTCATGAGCAGTGACTCTCTACAAAAACCAGCAAGGATTCCCCTTTTGGAAAACTTCCAAAATCTCAATATGCTGAATTGTCAGAACCTATAAAAATGCTTCACAACAAACAGAAGTTCATGAGCAGTGACTCTCTGCAAAAATCAGCAAAAATTCCCCTTTTGGAAAACTTCCAAAATCTCAATATGCTGAATTGTCAGAACCTATAAAAATGAATTTTAAAATATCAATATTTGCTGCTCCCACCAATCTCTTGGAGTAATTGCTCTTCAAGGGGACAGCCTCGAGCTACATAAATCCACAACAAACAGAAATTCATGAGCAACAAACAGAAGTTCTCTACAAAAACCAGCAAAAATTCCCCTTTTGGAAAACTTCCAAAATCTCAATATGCTGAATTGTCAGAAACTATAAAAATAAATTTTAAAATATCAAATTTTGCTGCTCCCACCAATCTCTTGGAGTAATTGCTCTTCAAGAGGACAGCCTCGAGCTACATAGCTCCACAACAAACAGAAGTTCATGAGCAGTGACTCTCTACAAAAACCAGCAAAGATTTCCCTTTTGAAAAACTTCCAAACTCTTAATATGCTGAATTGTCAGAACCTATAAAAATGCTTCACAACAAACAGAAGTTCATGAGCAGTGACTCTCTGCAAACATCATCTTTGAGTGTAGATCCAGCCTTAACTAAGGAGAACCTTTCAAATGCATCAATGGACACAACACAACTCTGTTGTCTTTTATATGCATGATATTGGTTTAAAATTTGGGCACAAGGCCAACAAGTTCTGGCGAGGGGGTAAGTGATCAACTGGTACTTATTTTATCAACCCTGGAAGGATGAAAGGCAAAGTTAATCTTGTCAGCATTTGAACACAAAATGTAAAGACAGACAAAATACCGCCAAGCATTTTGCCCAACCTGTTAATGATTCTGCCATCTCATTGCCTTTTGTACATGCATGGTATTGACATTTATATTCCTATCCTGGCATGGATTAGACAAAACTTATTGAGCTTGAATTCTTTATGGTTGGATGGTCACACTGTCCTTTATTATGTTTTTCAAGCAAAGTATTTTCCATTCCACCAGTCTTCAAATGTCTACTGAACTATGGAATATTTCTTCACTCAAAGATGTAAGTAATGTCATTGTCTTTCACTCAGACGGTACTAAAAATGACATGGAGAACTGACATCCATGTATACACACACACATATCATCATAATCATCATCATCATTGTTTTAACGTTCATATAGACCAGGCAGAATTTGTTGAAGCAAATTTTTCTGCAGTCAGATCTACTTCCTGTCACCAACATACACATGTTTCCAAGTAATGTAATATTTTCCTATTGCCAGACACTGCTTATATGACAATAATACCCACTTAAAATTGTTGTACAATGTCAAGACAAAGAGACACAAACACCCACACACACAAATGCACATATATACATTCATATATACATACATATATACCAGGCACGTGCCATCAGTAATTACTCATGTTTGACAGTTGGTGATGTTTATGTAGTAAAACACAAAAAAATAAGTGAAGCACAGGCACACAACTAAATTGGAGGCAGATTTACTTCTACCTTCAAAGCACTCCTACAACTGTATGAAATATTCCATCTAGTGCAGTTATGGTAGTGTGCGTAAGTGTGACTGCGTGGTAAGAAGCTTCCTTCCCAACCACATGGTGCCTGGTTCAGTCCCACTCTGTGCTACCTTGAGCAAGTGTTTTCTATTATGGTCCTGAGATGGATTTGGTAGATAGAAGCCTTGAGATGGATTTAGTACATAGAAGCCTTGAGATGGATTTGGTAGATAGAAGCCTTGAAATGGATTTAGTAGATAGAAGCCTTGAGATGGATTTGGTAGATAGAAACTGAAAGAAGCCCATCATGTGCATAGATGTGCGTTTTGTGTATCATCATCATTATCATCATCATTATTGCTTAGCATCTGTTTTCCATGCTGGCATGGGCTGGATGGCTTGACAGGAGCTGGCCAGCTGGGGAGCTGACCAGACTTCTATTGTCTGTTGTGGCATTTCCTAATGCCAATCACTTTACAGAGTGTGCTGGATGCTTTTTATTTGCCACTGGCACAAGTGCATTTATGCAGTACCAGCACAAGTGCATTTATGCAGTACCAGCACAAGTGCATTTTATGACACTGGCACCTCTAAAGCATAAGCCTGTATGTATGAATGACCACAATTTTACTCAGGGGCATATATTCTGGGTTTGCTAGGTGTGTGCTGCTCACCCATCAAAAATGGCAAATTCATAATAAATATTAACCTTGCTCATTAATTTAATTACAAATCTTAATGAAAAACTTTTGTTATACCCCTGTTTGAAATTTGGTGTGTGCATATAAAGAAATTTACATTTGCTTTTTTTAGATGCATCAAATGTGTATCGTACAATAAAGACAAGAAGGTGATGTTTCAAATGCAGTATTGCTGTTAAAACAGCAAAGAAAATTGGGTATTATTACCCTTACAAGGTGGGAAAAAAGTAGTCAACAAACAGCCACGGGAGTCAAACACACATTCCCAAGACACCTGCTGAGTTCTTTACCATTAAGCTAAACTACCCACTGACAACTCATCCGCTAAATAGATAACTTTTTGAAATGTAACAACCACATGTGTATATAAACAAACTTACATTAGTTTTTTTCAGAAGTGTCAAATGCATATTGTACGATACAGACAAGAAAGTGATATTTTCAAATGCAGTATTGCTGTTGAAACAGCAGAAAAACAAGGTATTACAAAGCAGAAAAAAATGTCAACCAACAGCTATGGGAGTTGAACTCATATCCCCCAAGACACTGGTAAAATCACATCTAATGCTGTAATGTAATCAGTATACACTGTGAGTGCTCAAGCTGACTTAGCCCCTAAAACTTGAATATGAACTTTGACTAAAACAAAAATCTCTCTCCAATGATGGAATTGATCACTACGAAAATCCTCTACCTCATTTTTATCTCTCTGAAGATGGAATAGACAGCTGCTATATGGATAACTTATCTTACTTTTGCAGAGAAACGTACCATATGCGCATCTGTTCTAGAAGCAGCTTTAAGATATTATCTGCACACCTTCTTACTAACTTATTTCTTATGATCTACTCTTTTGGAACAACTCAACAATTATGTTTAAATATATAAATGCAATGGTCTATACCGATACCAGTTGTTTGCCTGTTCATACTTTGATTCAGCTGCACATGTATGTGCATAAAAGATATATATGTATGTATTGTATGTATATACCTATGCATGTACTTTTATGCTTGTGCTTGACTTGTCTCCCTACCACTGTTTAACCCATTTGTTACCATATTTCTGTTGAGATGCTCTGTGTTTCTACCAATTAATTTTAAACATAACAAAGAATTTAGTAAAGCAACTAAATTGTCATTAAGCTAATGTTAGGAACATAAATTGTGACTAAGGTTTGGCGGAAGATTTTAATTCAAAACTTATGAAAACAAGACATTTGTACTACAGGTACTTATTCTCTCAATCTCTTTTGCTGAACTGCTAAACTTCAGGAATGTAAACCAGGGGTCTCCAAACCTTTTAAACCATCAACCCCCTTCATGGAATCCTTGACTCTTCACCGACCCCCAGGCATGTACAAGAAAATAAATAAATTATAATAATAATTAAGTAGATGTGCGTTTATTGCTCCCTTGAATAGTCCCATCAACCCCCAAGGGTCGATATCGACCACTTTGGAGACTCCCTGATGTAAACAAACCAACACCAGTTGTCAAGTGGTGGTGGTGGTAGGAGGGGGAGAACTCAGACACAAAGATACACACACGCGCGAGCACGCACACACACACACACACACACATACACACACACACATATGATAGGCTTCTTTCAGTTTCCATCTACCAAATCCACTCAAGGCTTTGGTTGGCCTGAAGCTATAGTAGAAGACACTTGCCCAAGGTGTCACACAGTGGGACTGAACCCAAAGCAATGCAACTGGGGAAGCAAGCTTCTTACCCCACAGCCACACTTGAGCTTATACATCTACAAAAATTGCATTGAATCTTGCCAAATTGTTTGCACCTGTAATTCAAAAGGTACAGCCTTGCCACTCACTAAGTGTCATGGTGGTTCTGTGTGAGAATCACATTAAGGATACACATGTCTGTAGAATACTCAGTCGCTTGTACACTGTGCTTATTAATTGGACAGATAACTCAGTTGGTGAAACAACAGAATCCTCTTTGTCAAACAATGAGGAAGCTTGGAGTGGGGTGTATAGATGTGTGTGTGTGTGTGTGTGTGTGTGTGTGTGTGTGTGTGTGTACAAAATCATGTTTACAAGTAGTATTATGTATGCCAAAATTCTATGAATGTATGTACGTATGTATGTATGTATGTATGTATGTGTGTATGTATGTATGTATGTATGTATGCATGCATGCATGTATGCATGGATGTGTGTATGCATGTATGTATTCATGCAAGTAGATATGCCTGTATATATGAATGTATGTGTGAATAAATGTATGTATGCATGCACATACATACATACATATATATATATATATATATATCCCTCTCTCACTCTCTATATATGCATATGTATCTGAGTGTGTGTATGAACGTGTGTGTGTGTGTGTGTGTGTGTGTGTGTGTGTACAAACATCTTGGTTGTTAGAAGTGTGTAGCTTAAGAAGATTAAAGCTTCCTCTGATTATATCAGCTTATGATGTCAGCACACACTATAACGATAACACTACAAATTATAATGATGTCACCACAAACTACAGTGATGTCACTAAATATATTTTTGTTCCTTCATTCTGCTGCTTTCATTGAGTTACATATACATACACTACACACACTACACACACACACACTAGCATACAGTACTAGATGCCTCATATTGCTATCTCACATGCATGTATAGTTGACTAAATTGTTGGTGAATGAAGCAGTAACACGACTGGTATTTGTTTTTATTGGCCCAGGGAAGATGAAAAACATCTAGTATTTCCTATGAGGATTTGAAGCAAGAATATTAATAAACAAAACTAAATACTGTTTTTCTGTTTCTTTTTCAGTACAAGTAATACACCTGAATACTGAATGCAATAAATTCATTATTGTCATCGTCATCATCTTCATCATTACTACAGTGGTGAGCTGGCAGAATTGTTAACACACTGGACAAAATGCTCAGCAGAATTTTGTTCCATTTTTACATTCAGAGTTCAAATTCTACTGAAGTCATCTTCGCCTTTCATCCTTTAGGAGAGGTCAATGAAATAAGTACCGGTGGAGAGCTAGGGTTGATGTTATCAACTAGACCCCTTTCCCAATATTTCAGGCCTTTTACCTACCATAAAAAGGATTATTAATTAGGCAGTGAGCTAGCAGAAACATTAATACATCAGACAAAATGCTTAGTGACATTTTATTCATCTTTACATTCCAAGTTCAAATACTGTATAAAGTTGGCTTTGCCTTTCATCCTTCTGGAGGGTCAAAGAAATAAGTATCTATTGAGCCCTGGCGTCAATGCAATTAATAATCCTGATTCCTGCAGATTTCAGGCCTTGTGCCTATTGTAGAAAGGATTATTATTATTATCATTATTATTATTATTATTATTATTATTATTATTATTATTCAGTAGTTTTATTTTTATAACGTGCTTTCACTTCACTACCGAGCGCAGCTCTGTGCGCCTTGGGTATGTGCTGTGGTTTGCTGTGGTGCTCTTATGTTTACTGTATTGAAAGTGTTTTGCGTAGAATGTGTGCAGTACCCAGTAGTGCAATTTTCTGTATGTTATATATATTTGTAAGTCCTGCTATTTTTGTTATGTATTTGTCTGAATATTTTTTTATTATACCTAAGGCACCTACTATGATAGGAATTGTTTCTGTTTTTAGATTCCACATTCGAGTTATCTCTATTTCCAGGTCTTTGTATTTTGAAAGTTTTTCCATTTCTTTTAGAGAAACGTTGTCATCTGCTGGTATTGATACATCAATTAGAAAGCATTTTTTTTCTTCATGATCTTTGACAACTATATCTGGTCTATTTGCCTTAATTTTTATTATTATTATTATTATTATTATTATTATTATTATTATTATTATTATCATTATTATTATTATTATTATTATTGTTATTATTATTATTATTATTATTATTATTATTATTATTATGCACACCTTTCCTTCATGCATACCTCTCCTTTATATGCGTACCTTTCCTTTATATGCGTACCTTTCCTTCATATGCGTACCTTTCGTTCATTGGACACTAAACTCTGCTTGTGAAAACCTGTTGAAGCAAGTGAAATCGAAATTGAAATCAAATTCGATGACAGCACCACATGACTGGCATCCGTGCTAGTTGAGCACTAAGAGCACCTTCCGAGCATGATCGTTGCCAGAGCAGCTGAGTGGCTTCTGTGCTGGTGGCACGTAGAAAGCACCATTCGAGCAGGATCGTTACCAATGTCGCCTTACTGACACTTGTGCTGGTGGCACATGAAAAAAATATTTGAGCGAGGTCGTTGCCAGTGCCGCTGGACTGGCTCCTGTGCAGGTGGCATGTAAAAGCACCATTTGAGTGTGGCCATTGCCAGTACCACCTGACCGGCCCTCGTGCCGGTGGCACGTAAAAGCATCCACTACACTCTTAGAGTGGTTGGCGTTAGGAAGGGCATCCAGCTGTAGAAACTCTGCCAGATCAGATTGGAGCCTGGTGCAGCCATCTGGTTTGCCAGTCCTCAGTCAAATCGTCCAACCCATGCCAGCATGGAAAGCGGACGTTAAATGATGATGATGATGATGATGATAATAATAATAATAATAATAATAATAGTAATGATAATAATAATAATAATAATAATAATAATAATAATTAGGCAGCAAGCTGGTTAAAGCATTATTGCATCAGGCAAAGTGCTTTGAATTATTTCTTCTAGCTCTTGACATTCTGAGTTCAAATACAGCTGAGGTCAACTTTGCCTTTTATCCTTTAAGGGTTTATAAAATAAAGTACAAGTCAACTAATGGGGTCCATGTAATTGACTAACCTCTCAACTCAAAATCTGAAACCATTATTATCGTCATTGTTGCTGCTGCTGCTGCTGTTGTTGTTGTTGTTGTTGTTGTTGTTGTTGTTGTTGCTGTTGTTGTTGTTGTTGTTGTTGCTGTTGCTGTTATTGCAATAAGTTTTAAAAAAGTATTTGTGCTCCACCGCAATCTCTATTTAAGATGATAAAAAATAGCTTGAAGGATATTTAGCTGCCAATTCTAACAGGTCAAACAACTGTGTGAAGGCTTCTGCAAGTAAGTAGTCAAGTATTTAAGTGTAACTAATTCGCCAAGAGCTTAATAATAACCAAATAATCATTTCTCCTGTTGTTATACAAGTCACTAAGGAGGTAGCTGGCTGAATCATTAGCACTCCAGACAAAATGCTTTGCTGTATTTCTTCCAGCTTTAGATTCTGAGTTCAAATTCCACCAGAGTTAACTTTGCCTCTCATCTTTTCGGGGTTAATAAAACAGCTACCAGCTGAGCACTGGGGTTGATATAATCAATTATCCTCCTCCCTCAAAATTTCAGGCCTTATACCTACAGTAGAATCATCATTTCCCACTATCTTTGCTTGTGGCAGAATGTACACAAATACGAGATAGTTGCCTCCATAGGCCATACCACATGTGGATAGGCCATACCACATGTGGATAGGCCATACCACATGTTACTTCATCAGCCATACTTATCCATGCAGGCTTAGAGCATCTTGAAAGAGAATATTGAGTTTTCCCTTCTCCTAGACTGATTGCTTTCATCACAGCTAAGGAGTTCAATCTATCCTTACAAAAATCTATTTAATCAACAGATGGAACCTATAGTAGAAAGAGTTACTCATGTCTCTAACCTATGCAGTTTATAATCTGTATACTTATAAAGCTTGAGCCTACAGGGGAGTTGCTATATGTTACTAGGTTGAGGAAAAAGTTTGTGCCTCGTGTTAAAATAATGAACTGAATAAACACTGTGACAATGGCAACAGTGATGATGATGATGATGATGATGATGTTGATGCCGATGAGAACAACAACAATGCTAATGATGATGACAATGACAACGATGATCATGATAATGACGGTGATGATGATGATGTGAACGAGATTGTTGATGGTAGCGATGACGACCAATGACGATGACAAAGATGATGAAGATGATGATGACAATAAGGATGATGATTATAGGGGTGGGGGGTGATTGTGGTTGTGGTTGTGGTGGTGGTAGTGCTGCTGCTACTGAAAACGATGATGGTGATAAGGAGGAAGAGGAAGTAAAGAAGAAGAAGAAGAAGAAGCAGGAGGATATGGTGGATGCTTTTGGTCCATCCTATTCCACTGGTCATGCTGACCAATATCTGGTGGCGAAATTACATCATGTCTTCTGAGCTCATAAAAAATTCATTTGTTTATGTATTTATTTATTCAATTATTTATTTATTTACGATTTCACGTGTGCATCCCATGTCACCTTTTACTCAAATTCTTATTTAGTTTGAGGTGGGGTTTTTTTTTTCGCTCTTTATTGCCGTGTGGAAATGATGACGACATTGACGAGGAAGATGATGATGATGAGGAGGAGGAGGACGACGACGATAAGGAGGATATGGAAGAAGAGGATAATGATGGTGATGAAGATGGTAAAGGAGCTGACAGGAAAAAAAAATTTTTTTTTAAACTTGATGACGACAATGCTAGAGACAACAATGGCACTGGAGATGATGACGATGTCTGGCGATGACGACGACGTCAGTGACAACAATAATCAAGTACTTCATCATCATCATCGTCATCATCGTTGTTGTTGTCATCATCGTCATCATCATCATCATCATCTTCATCATCGTCATCGTCATCACCGTCGTCGTCATCGTTTTGTTTTCGAAAATCTGATTCCCAGATTTTAATGTCAGCAATAATGATGTCGCCAATGACGCTGATGACAACAATGACGATTACATTGCTGATGATGATGATGATGATGATGATGATGATGATGATGACGATGCTGACAATGATGGCAATGATGACAACGATGATGAGGAGAAAGCAGAGGAAGGAGGAGGCTGACTGATCTTGACAAACATATGCAGTCACTGCTGCTGTTGACATCAGCAAACAATAACAACTGATAGTGATGATGATGGTGGGCGATGGTGGCGATGGTGGTGGTGGTGGTGGCGATGGTGGTGGTGGAGATGGTGGTGGCGATGGTGGTGGCGATGGTGGTGGCGATGGTGGTGGCAAGTGGTGGTGGCAAGTTCTGGTGGTGGTGGTGGTGGTTGTGGTGGTAGTGATGATGGTGATGATGGTGATGATAATGATGGTGATAGTGGTGGTGGTGGTGGTGGTGGTGGTGGTAGTGGTGATGGTGATGATGGTGATGATGATGATGATGATGATGATGATGATGGTGATAGTGATGGTGGTGGTGGTGGTTGTGGTGGTAGTGATGATGGTGATGATGGTGATGATAATGATGGTGATAGTGGTGGTGGTGGTGGTGGTGGTGGTGGTAGTAGTGATGGTGATGATGGTGATGATGATGATGATGATGATGATGATGATGGTGATAGTGATGGTGGTGGTGGTGGTTGTGGTGGTAGTGATGATGGTGATGATGGTGATGATAATGATGGTGATAGTGGTGGTGGTGGTGGTGGTGGTGGTGGTAGTAGTGATGGTGATGATGGTGATGATGATGATGATGATGATGATGATGATGGTGATAGTGATGGTGGTGGTGGTGGTTGTGGTGGTAGTGATGATGGTGATGATGGTGATGATAATGATGGTGATAGTGGTGGTGGTGGTGGTGGTGGTGGTGGTAGTGGTGATGGTGATGATGGTGATGATGATGATGATGATGATGATGATGATGGTGATAGTGATGGTGGTGGTGGTGGTTGTCGTCGTTGTCACCATCATCATCGTGGTCGTGGTGGTGGAGGCAGCAGCAGCTGTGCTGATGATGATGACACAAAGGGATTCCTTACATTCTATGACATCCTATTTGATGGCAACTGTAAGAAGACTTGGGAAAAGAATAAGAAAAAAGAAAAAAGAACGAAATAGAACAAATTCATTTCTAAAAAATAAGAGGAAATTCCTTTCCATTCTTTAAAAAAGAAAAAGATAAATTGAAAAGTGAAACAAAAAAAAGCAACAAAAAAAGCAGAATAAAAACACATCAATAGTCATCAATACAAATAAATAAAAGAAAAAAAATACCATCACACAAATGACAAAAATTAAATGACAAAGACATTGAAATAATGTTGTCATCAAATTGCGTGCACTTCTTCCTCTCCCTGTTCAAAGTAACTAGCTTCATCTACATTGCTATTATCCCTAATGTTGGTGCTGTCACTACCACCATCATTACCACCATCACCACCACCACCACAGCCATCACAAACTACCACCTTCACAATAACAACAACAACAATGGCAGCACACATATTGTCAATGAATTTCAATCAGACACAAGATCAATGGCTGGCAAGCTACTGTGAGTTTCTTCTCATTGACTTACTTTGTCACAGCTGCTCTGATCATCTCCTTTGTGGTTGTAAAGTCTGCATGTATATATATACACATTATTATATATCTGTTATATACATAGATGTACTGGCCCTCGTGCCGGTGGCACGTAAAAGTACCCACTACACTCTCGGAGTGGTTGGAGTTAGGAAGGGCATCCAGCTGTAGAAACTCTGCCAGATCAGATTGGAGCCTGGTGCAGGCATCCAGTTTGCCAGTCCTCAGTCAAATCATCTAACCCATGCTAGCATGGAAAGCAGACGTTAAACGATGATGATGATGATATATATGTGTGTGTGTGTGTGTGTGTGTGTGTGTAGTATATATGTGTGGGTATGTGTATGTGTGCAAGTGTGTATGATTAGATGTAAATATATTTTGTTTTTGACATCTTGTGCTTAAAAGTGAATAAATACACATGTATATACAAACATGTGTACATTCATGAATACATACATATATATATATATATATATATATATATATATATATATATATATATATATATATATATATATATATATATATATATAGCTGTGGTAAGAAATTTGCTTCCCACCCACACGTTTCCAGGTTCAGTCCCACTACATGGCACATTGGGTAAGTGTCTTCCACTATTGCCTTGAACCAACCAAAACCTTAAGAGCGGATTTGAGACATGGAAACTGAAAGAAGACTGTTGTACATATGTATGTACATATTCATGTCTGTGTATCTTTATGTCTGTGTTTGTCCCCCACCACCACCTGACAACCGGTGTTGGTGTGTTTACATCCCTGCAACGTGATGGTTCTTTAAAAGAGACTCATAGAATAAGTGGTAAAGTAAAAAAAGAATGTTCTGGGGTTCATTTATTTGACTAAAAGCCTTCAGGGTGGTGCCTCAGCATGGCCACGATCAAATGACTGAAACAAGTAAAAGATAAAAGATATATATATTCGGTCATACCATAAATAATGTGTTTTTTTTATAGTTCTTTTATGATAAACAAAGTTCTTTTTTAATCTAAAATATACACTCCTTTATTTTCTAGAATGCTCTTCCATCTACCTGGTAGACTTGCAAGGCCCCTCTTCCAAAATTCACTTATCTGTGATCCAAAAATACTCCTCCAGTACTGTTCTGACCTCATCTACAGAATTCTTATTTTTTCTGTCCAAATTATTTTGAAAACTGTGGAATAGGTACCAAGTCTCATATAAACTGTGGAAGCAACCCAGGGTTGGTTCCAGGTGTGGCATATGCATAAAAGAAGAATACAGGCGGGGTTTAAAATTTATTACAGCCGTTTAAGTTGCATTTTATTGATACGTTCTTAGATTACATCATAGCAAAACTGCACCATCATCAGATAAATTTGAAACACTTAAACACAAAAGGTAAAACCAGAAGATGACCCATTCACCAACTGCCCAAAACCACATTATCTCTAGCATAGCTAGAGTGTGTGCCACCCAGGGCAGCACTTCAGTTTGCTGCTCCCAGGCCCACACAAAAAATACATATTGCCTACAACAGACTCAAAAGTGGTGTCGCCCCCATAAAAGTGCCAGCCGGAGCAGGCCACCCTCCCTGCATCTCTCTAGCTACGTTAGTGCACATTATCTAATATGTTTCCTTTTGGCTGCTATCTCTAGCATGTTGAACGACCATATAGAGACTCCTTTGTTGGATGGTGTGTATGTCTCTTTATGTGACTTAGTAGATGTGTATTTATGTAAATGGTCTTGAGTGTATGTATATGTGTGTTTGTCCCATTTATTATATCTGAACAAGCTGTTCAATAAACACATTGGTGATCATCATTACAAGGTCATACTATTGTATTTCATTAATATTTAACTTGGTAACATTTACTAATTAGCTACTTTTAGTGTTATTGTATTTACTAAAATGATTGTGGTGGACAGAAGAATCAATAGGACAGTTGAGAAAATACCTTGCAATATTGAGTTACAGTAGTCAACATTCTGAGTTCAAATCTCACCAATGTCAACTTTGCCTTTCAACCATCTGGGGTTTGATAAAATAACGTACCATCTAAGAACTGGGATTGATTTAACCCAGTGGTTCCCAAACTTTTTTGGGCTGCTTCCCCCTTGACACCCAGGCCACATTCCTAGCACCCCCAACCCAATTAACCACCGCAAAACATAGATCTCTTTTTGAAGCAAATTCAAAGCAACTGTATTTCATAAATAAAACTTAACCTAATGAACCAATTATTTTGTTGTTCTTACATGAATCATTACCCCATTATCACCCCACTTTCTACATGAATTGCTACCCTATTATCGCCCACTTATCTTCAACACCCCCTTGGAACTTCCACCACCCCAAGGGGGAAATGCTGCCCACTTTGGGAACCACTGATTTAACTCTTTATCATTCAGATTATTCTGTCAAATGTAATGCTTATTTATTCACATTCTTTTGAATTAATTATGAATTATTTCATAGCTTTGAGATTTTAAAGATATGATTGGTTGGCATTAGGAAGGGCATCCAGCTGTAGAAACTCTGCCAAATCAGATTGGAGCCTGGTGTAGCTATTTGGTTTCACTAGTTCTCAGTCAAATCGTCCAACCCATGCTAGCATGGAAAGCGGATGTTAAACGATGATGATGATGGTGATGATGTTTATATTTAGAATGGCGTTGTAGAGTAAGTGTGAGAGGCTGGATCTGGTCAGTTTAAATGTACAACAGGTAGAATATATTGGGCTGGATATGGCCAGTTTAAATGCTAACGGATTAATCAACGATGGTAGGTAGCAAAATTGATAGAGCAGCAAACAAATACATTGTAGTGCTTAGCTCTCTATCTTAAAGTTCTGAGTTCAAATGCCATCAAAGCTAGCTTTGTCTTTCATCATTTTTGGGGTTGTTATTTTTTCCCCAGTTCATCTCTGACACCCATGCCCACTGGAATACATTTCATTATAAGTCTACTCCATCATTGGGTCCTGCCAAGGTTTGTTTTGCTTTTTGTCCATTCAGGGTTGATGGAGTAGAGTCCCGGTCCAGGGCAGCTGATTGTCAGAATTATTCAATTATTGAATAAGATACCTGTGCCAGTGGCACGTAAAAAGCACCATACAAGCATAGTCAATGCCAGTGTCGCCTGACTGGATCCCATGCCAGTGTCGCCTGACTGGATCCCATGCCAGTGTCCTGTAAAAAGCACCATATAAGTGTGGTTGATGCCAGTGCCACCTGATTGGCACCCATGCTGGTGGCGTGTAAAAAGCACCTACTACACTCTTGAAGTGGTTGTTGTTGGGAAGGGCATCCAGCTGTAGAAACCTTGCCAGATCAGATTGGAGCCTGGTGCAGCCTCCTGGCTTGCCAGTCCTCAGTCAAATCGTCCAACTTGTGCCAGCATGGAAAGCAGACATTAAGCAATGATGATGATGATGATGATGATGATGATACCTAATGATATTTGTTTCCCTCTCTTTGCCTTCTGCATTATTGAGTTGTAGACATAATACATCACCCAGTTTAACACCACCACGTAATCTTTTGGGTACCTTTTGTGGAGGTGTGGTGGGGGAGGTCATTCAGTTGTAAGGTTCTGAGTCAGAGCTCTGGTTTGTGGATGACTCCCCACTGCATTCCTGGAGAAAGTAAAAAGTCGTCGACACAGCTCTTTCTTTCCCAGACTAAAACAGTAAGAAAAAGAAAAATTCAGAAATGACTTGAGGTTAAACAACAACACTGCATTACACGTGTACACACATGCACACACACACACACACATGCACGCATGCACACACACACACATGCACACATGCATGCACACACATGCACGCACACACGCATGCACACACACACACACACACGCGCACGCACACACACACACACACACTCACACACACCACACACACACTCAAAATTTAAAAATCTATAAGCCATCACTGTATTTAGAGTTGGAAGCTAGTTTGTTAATCCATAAATAGCAATACATTAAAAGATTAGTAACTAATTTGTTAATATATGCTGAGGTAGACTTTGTCTTGAGTCAAAAGCTAATTTGTTAATTCATGTGAAGAAAGAAGTTAAAAGGTTTAAAAGTTATTTGTTAATCCATAAAAAAGAAAAAAAAGAAAAAAAAAAGGAAAGAAAACTATTTTGTTATTTATTGCAGAAAAAACATTGTCTTGTAGCAAAATCTAGTTTATTAATCCATAACTGAAAGGACAGGTTTCATAAGATGAAGTTCATAAATTAATTTGTGATTGAAGCACAAGGCTAATAATTTTGAGGGGAAAGGGATTAGTCAATGCCTTTGATCCCACTATTATACTGGTATTTTATCAAAATTGAAATCAAAAGTAAATCCAGATCGAAATCAAAATGGAAATTGTAGTTGTGGCCGATGCCAGTACCGCCTGACTGGCACCAGTGCTGGTGGCACATAATAAGCACCATTCAAATGTGGGTCGATGCAAGTGCTGGTGGCACATGATAAGCACCATTCAAGTGTGGATCAATGCCAGTGCCACCTGACTGGCTCCCATGCCGGTGGCACATAAAAGGCACCCACTACACTCTCAGAGTGGTTGGTGTTATGAAGGGCATCTGGCTAGAGAAACCTTGCCAGATCAGATTGGAGCCTGGTGCAGCCTCCTGGCTTGCCAGTCCCCAGTCAAACCATCCAACCTATGCCAGTATAGAAAACAGACATTAAATGATGATGATTATGATGATGACGACAACGACGACGACAACGATGATGATGATGATGATGATGATAATGATGTAGAGAGGTTGAATTATATTTCATTCTTTACTCTGGAGGATTCTAAAGGGTGATTTCTAACAAAGATTCTTCATATTTTACTGGTAACTTACTGGCGTAAGATGTTTGTGAATATGAAACTATTACATTTATATAGTGTGTTATGAGAATTTATGGAAAGATATCCCATAGAAATTCAACAAGTATGTTAAAAAATGGAGAAGAGAAGATGTTAAAATTTAAAATAATTTTAATACATGCATATGATCGTTTTGAACAGCGATATTAACATGTAAATAACTGTTCTCCTCAATGCAAGAAGTATACAACAGGAATTATATAATAATAATAATTCCTGTTGTATACTTGCATTGAGGAGAACAGTGATATGTAATTAATTTAATTTAATCAAATTAATTTTAATTATTCTGCTATGTTATTTACATGTT